>NC_068938.1:199243433-199433260 GCF_016801865.2 Culex pipiens pallens | reverse complement strand
CTACAAGTGTTGGGAACTTCTGTTAGGCAGACCGTGAACAACACCGTTGATTTCGGCTTGAAGAACTGCCCGACAAAGTTTGCCACAGTTTTGTGCAAGCAAGTTTGGTGAGAAAATTGGATTATAGCCTCCAGTGGATTGTGATTTGCAGTTGCGATAGCACGTGTAGACTGCATTTTCAGAGCCCGAACCCCCCTCATCTGAAATTCTGAAATCTCGACAATCTTGTACACATGAACACGCAAAATGGTTAGTTTCAAACGCTCTGTGACCACACATTTGGCCGCAGATGATGATGATGGCATTGGGGAAGTCCATGTTAGCGTTGACTTCAGTAACCAACATCAAACTTGTGATGGGGTTTTATTTGTTTCCCTTGGCCAATCATGGTTTAGGAAATATCAACATAAAATTAGCATAAGCAATTTATTTTAATTATTATTTATTTTCCTGCTTTCAAATAAAATCACTCGAAAAATGAACTATTAATTTAGACCTCCTTTAGACCACCTTCACGTATAGCTACCGATTCAAAAATAAATTCCTTTTTGAAAAACCAAATTTCAATCCTGAAAATGTATTTTTTATTAAGTTTGAAAGAACTTAAACGAGGTCTTAAACCACTTAAAAAAATTAAACGGAAAGAAACAATATTGATTTTCAATCATCTCAAAGGTTTAAAAAGTTTGAAAATGTTTTTATTCGAGAGATTGGAAAATTTAAATTTTGTGTGAAAAGTTCAGTCAAATTTTTTAGACATCCTAAGCAATACAACAAATCGAAATGAAAATACGTTCAGTTGACCCAATCTCACTCACAATTTCAGGGCCAAATACAAAAAAATACTTGGAATATTGATTTAGTTTTAATTGTTTTCTATCATGTATTGATGATTTAACAGGCTTGCCCTGCCCATGAAATATTCATCAAATAAATTGATTGTCTAAATTTTACGATTGTTTAACAAAAACCACCTCTGTGGTTGGTGCCTTCCTCACTCTTTACAAACAGCTAGTGACATGATGGGACACATACATTTGAACACAAATTTCATCAATTTTTTAAGATCCGGAATAAAAAAAGTTCACAAATATCACACTTGCCAGATCATCAATGTTTTGGACAAATTGGAAAGGTCTTTCGATTACCTAAGCAACGATGGGTCGGTTGAAAGATCCGGACATAGTTTACATACATTTTAGTGAGAACCGGATATTTGTGAAAACACATTTTTATACATAACTTTTTTTAAAACTTTTTATCGAAACTTCAAACAATTCAATATCGATGTATGGGACCCTAAACCGAGTCTAATGCAACCGGTTTGACCTAAATTGGTTCAGCCAGTGCTGAGAAAACTGAGTAAGAATTTTGGCCACACACATACACACAGACATTTGTTCAGTTATCGATTCTGAGTCGATATGTATACATGAAGGTGGGTCTACGACGTTTCTGAAAGAAGTTCATTTTCCGAGCAGGATTATAACCTTACCTTAGGTGAGGAAGGCAAAACTCAATTAGGAACATATACTTGATTTTTATTTTTTTGGTTTTGTAATAAAATGTTGCTATTTCCACTTTGTTTTTGGATTTTGTCTTTTTATTTTTGTACTTTCTTGTTTTGAAGTTCGAACATTCTTTATGTTTAAATTGAATTCTTATCATTTCTTTATTGATATTTTCATATAATGATATAACTGAAAAATGTCACAAGCAAACATGAATTTCCCATTTCGTAAAAATGTAAATTATATGGAAAAACAGGATTGTTGTCTAAAAATGTATAAAAAGACACTACTTTTAAAATGCTTACAGTTTTACAGCATTTACTTCGAATTGAAGTTTTTTTTTTATTTTGGGGAACTTGAATCAAATTGATATTTTAATAAATGATTTAGCTAAAATTATGTTATTTTTTTAGAACAACTTTTGCTGCATTTTTTTAATTGTCAAAATGTAAATGATCGTATATGAGTCAAGACATCAGGGAGCAAAAAACATATTTTTCATAAACATCAATAGTAAACAAATCTCGAAAAATCGAAGAATAACGACTTGGAAAGGTATAAATTATATATTTTTCTACACTTTTTAAAATTTTATACAAAATTGAATAAAGGTGCACAACAAAACGCAAAAAAGTTTTTTGTAGAGAAGATTTTTATCAAAATAATGTTTCAATAAATTTTATCATGCCTGTTTGTTTTATTATATACTGGTGTATTGAGGAACTTGAACTTAAAAACTACTTGCAACTATCAATGAAATTTGTATTTTTAAGGTAAGTATTTAATTGCAATCGACAAAAACAAATGGGTAATTCTCCGCCAACTCACACAGCAGTTGCCCCGACCCCACTTCGATTTGCGTGAAACTTTGTCCTAAGGGGTAACTTTTGTCCCTGATCACGAATCCGAGGTCCGTTTTTTGATATCTCGTGACGGAGGGGCGGTACAACCCCTTCCTTTTTTGAACATGCGAAAAAAGAGGTATTTTTCAATAATTTGCAGCCTGAAACGGTGATGAGATAGAAATTTGGTGTCAAAGGGACTTTTATGTAAAATTAGACGCCCGATTTGATGGCGTACTCAGAATTCCGAAAAAACGTAGTTTTCATCGAAAAAAACACATTTTTTTTTAAAATTCTCCCATTTTCCGTTACTCGACTGTAAAAAAATTTGGAACAAGTCATTTTATGGGAAATTTAATGTTCTTTTCGAATCTACATTGACCCAGAAGGGTAATTTTTCATTTAGAACAAAATTTTTAATTTTAAAATATCGTGTTTTTTCTAACTTTGCAGGGTTATTTTTTAGAGTGTAACAATATTCTACAAAGTTTTAGAGCAGACAATTACAATTATATAAATATAAGGGGTTTGCTAGTAAACATCACGAGTTATCGCGATTTTACGAAAAAAAGTTTTGAAAAAGTTGGTCGTCATCGATCATGGCCGTTCATGGTCACCCGCGACAGACACGGACGACGAAACAAAGAGAAACGCAAAAAGTAACTTTTTCAAAACTTTTTTTCGTAAAATCGCGATAACTCGTGACGTTTATAAGCAAACCCTTTATGATTACATATCAAAATTTTTGTAATTGTCTGCTTTACAACTTTGTAGAACATTTTTACACTCTAAAAAATAACCCTGCAAAGTTAGAAAAAACACGAAATTTTAAAATGAAAAAATTTGTTCTAAATGAAAAAATGACCCTTCTGGGACAATGTAGATTCGAAAAGAACATTAAATTTCCCATAAAATGACATGTTCCAAATTTTTTTACAGTCGAGTAACGGAAAATGGGAGAATTTTTAAAACTTTTTTAGTGTTTTTTTCGATGAAAAATACGTTTTTTCGGAACTCTGAGTACGCCATCAAATCGGGCGTCTAATTTTACATAAAAGTCCCTTTGACACCAAATTTCTATTTCATCACCGTTTCAGGCTGCAAATTATTGAAAAACACCTCTTTTTTCGCATGTTCAAAAATTGAAGGGGTCGTACCGCCCCTCCGTCACGAGATATCAAAAAATGGACCTCGGATTCGTGATCAGGGACAAAAGTTACCCCTTAGGACAAAGTTTCACGCAAATCGAAGAGGGGTCGGGGCAACTTTTCCCGATTTCGTGTGAGTTGGTAGAGAATTACCCAAACAATTAAAATTATAATCAAAACAAAATTCAAATAAATCAAATAAAAACTTTTTTCAAAGTTATATTTGTTATATGAATCTTATTTGGAACACTAGTTTATTAACTTGTTTACTTGAAAAGTGCCTGATAAAAATAATTTAATGATTTTTTTTTACTTTATCAACTATCATCAAACATTAGGCCCGCCACTGCTTCAGAAAAATCAGATCTGGCCCGCATGGCCAAAAGGTTGGCACCCCTGAATTTAAAGGATTCTAATGACCCATTACATTAATTTTGTTCAAGAGAGATTTTTCCATTAAACATTTTACCATCAAAATATATTTGATGGTATGTTTTGATGTTTACCATTAGATTTATTAAAATATCAAGTCCAAAAATGTGTGTTTTTTTAAGCTATAGGCTTGATCAACTAATCTTTAACAACCTAACCCACCACATGTTGCCACACCACTAACCTAATCAGACAGCTAAAGGACAGATTTCGGTCGGCAAACGGGTCTCCGTGATGTGAAAACGCAATGTGAGTAAAATTTATTCAATTTCCTTATTCCTGTACGCCCGCTACCTACTCTACCAGTTTCCTCATCAGCAGTACTGTGGTCTCTGACTCAGCTGGTTCCGTTGAGATTCCCAATGGAGACGACACACATCCAAGCTGAGTTTGGAGGAATTTGCTCTATCGCATTTCTCACGTATGGGAATAGTTCCCAAGCACATTCGCTCATTGAATAAGCGATAGATTTCCGCATATATGTTGTAACGAAGGGGAAAACGTTGATCGAGGGAAAAATTGCCAAAAGTTTTATTCGGCTTAAGGCAAAGGAGGAAAGAAAATTGAAAACGAACACTTGTAGCACAACTGACTGAAATTACAGAATGTGCCTTTAGGGGAGGTTGAAAAAGTAGTTTGTCGATCCAGAACTACTTTGAATAGTTTGGAAAAGTTCAAAGTTTTCGTTTTTTCGTAGATTTATTTCATAGTTTTTGAGACGCGCCAAAATTGATTTAATTTCTCGAAAATGTATCTTAATCAAATAAAAACTAAATCATCTGAAAAAATTGATTACTCTTCATGAAACTACTTGACATAATCTGCTGTTAATTGTTGATTTGCTTCTGCGTCCAACAGCATTTCATTGCAGTGTTCCCAAACTGACTAGACAGTTTATCCCCCATTTGATAGTCGATGTCCTTGGAGCACGTCTCATTAATTATAAATTGCAATTTACTTCCTCTCTGGAGGGCATCTGGATCCTGTTATTCCGCTTTTCTTCAACAGGGAAAATCCAACCTCGGAGACAGTATCTTTGCAGCTTTGCACAAAAGCTTGTGTTGATTGTGCGGAAACTTATCAATCATTCATTAGAGATTTTACAATGTCACGAGGAAGCTCCAAAGCCATCGGGTCCTGTTGATAGAGTGAAATTGAAATGTCTTGTCGAGCAGGATCAACATTGTGGAAGTGGTTTGCAGTGGACTTGAAGTTTCTACCAACTTTACCATATTGCTGCAGGGAATCCCGGCAACAGAGGGCACAACAGCCGGAACCCATTTGCCAAATATGATTAGGGAGATTAGGAGGGATGACCTACTCTCTCTGCACTTACGATGGACCCAGAACGGTTCGATGAAACTTGTTGGAACTTGAGCTTCTTGGAACAGACCGAAGCTTTTGGGTGGGAGGGCGATATCGAGAGTGGCCTTTCAATTATGCTAATCTTATGGAATTTGTGGAGAGTTTCGTAAATCTCTGAATGTTGGTGCAAAGCCGTTATAAGCTAGATATAGTTGCTGGTTTATGAGTCAATGAGCTGATAGTTGGTTGGTTTATTAAGGGTATAGAATAGTGATCCATAAAAAATAGTTGAAGCTTTCTGCGATGATTGCCATTTTTAATATATTTGAACTCATTTGAACTATCCCAATCCGAAAGATGTATTTCTGTGAAAAAAAAAAATCGTTGAAATTTATATTTTTAGCTTTTAGCTCAAACATTTTATAATAATTTAGCATTAGCATTAGCATTTGGAGGACGCCCCACCACCGGAAGGCTCCACAACGCTTATCCCACTGTTTGGTATGGTTGTGTTAGACCCTCATCCGGAACAATAATCCAACACGGGAGATACCATGTCTTCATCTTTTGATGAGTGTGTAATACAGCCCAGGGCATAAGGGGGTCCACGCCGGGTCCAAGCTATCCTCGGGGAAATGAAGGAATGTTAGTAAACACCTATCTAAAGTGCGCAGGGACCCCTACGTCACCTTAGTGGTATAGATGTTTGTAGGGAGGTTTTGGACTCAATGTTAGTAGGAGAGGTAGAACCCTAGGATATACCCCGAAAGGTATTGCGGGCGAGTCAAGTAAATTTAGTTTTTTGGTTATTAAACTTATACAGATGATTGTACAGTATAAAAGATGCATGATTTATATATATTCGATTTAAAGTCACGGCAGATACAACGCGACGAAGCCGTGCATGATTAAATTGTCTGTAGTATTACTAAACTTCCTCAGGTAAAACAATGCTGATTAAACACAGTTTTAACATGTCTGCTGTTAAACTCAAGCTATCGACTGTAAGAGTAAAGCGAAGTTTATATATTTTTCTATAAATTATTATGTGTTTAAGCGAAATTCGAGGCTAAAGATGATTTAACGCATAATTAGAATCTTGAATTTAAACTCTTACAGCGATGCGGAGGGAGCATCAAATATTTATTTATTCATCTGTTTTATTTAAATGTGAGAGTTAGAACTTAAATTAAAACGACCGATTCAAAAGCATTTAACTAGTTAGAATTTTTTTTTTGTGTAATGGGATTAATCAGCATATTTATTTTTTGTCTAATCTAATCTAGGGTGTGTCTAGTGTGCTGTTATTTAATAATACATAATGCAAATATAATAAATAATAAAATTTCATGTAATTGGAAAGTCCTCACCGAGATCCTTAAAGTTGCTGCTCTTCCAATTTGAGTCGAGTCGAGTCTCAAGAGAGGGAGACTCAAATAGATGAAGCGACGATTGCAACACCGGGCAAAACATTTTATAATAATATGCTGTAATGTATTTTATGTGTCTAAAATTTTTCCTCCCAATTCAATTTCAAATACAAAATTTACAAATAAATTCATACCATATTTCTCATTTCATTCAGTAGATCTCATTTGCCGGCTAGAAGACAAATAAATGCATGACGACAACAACACGTCCCTGCTGGCCAGCATCTATAAATAATTCACCACAACTCTCTCCAACTGGATTTATTTGTTTGAGACAGACTCGAACGACAAAGTTTATACGATTGTTTCTATCCTACCACTTGAAGGGGGGGGGATGAGGGATGTCCTTTGGACCTTTGGCCCTTTGGTCTGCTCAGCTCGACCTCAAACGAAACTCAAGGAAAGTCATTGGCCTAATGCTTAATTAATAAACTCCGAAGGAATCTCCCATATGGAACGAACTCCACATGGGGTCGATTTATTGGCCCACTCATGAACTTCTTCGAAATATTGTCTCTCGATATCTTCGCTATCATTTTTTTTGCTTCTTCAAGGTTGGGGAATGAGATTCCCAATACGATTTAATCGATATTATGCCAATTTGGCCAGTCAAATCTCGCCTGGCGTCGCAATCTCCCAAAACTGGGATGGGGGCCGTCCACGGAATACGCGATCCAACGCGTAGGGCACAAACCATCACTAGCTCGTAAAACGTGTCTGAGTTCGTGTGGCGCGCGCGTGGCGTGGTTAATAATTCATTTTTGTGTCATTTTGCGTGTGTGTGTGTGTGAAAACGATGACTTGAGGGCGAATAAGCTCCTTTTTGAGGGTGAGTTTGGGGTATTAGAGATGGCAACAGTCTGGGGGTGACACACGTTTTAGGATGTTTTAGGGTGAACCAAATTAAAAATTACCTTATAAAGTGCAATCAATTCACTGAAAAAAGGTGAATTTTGAAAGGCTGAAAATTTGGGTGGATGAATTTTTCTACCTCTTTTTGAGCTATTTTACCTACATCTACAAAATGTGTTAAAATGTGAAAATCGACAGAAACTGATTAAAATTTAAATGGACAAATGGTCGAATGCCAACAGACAAAACCTTGAAAGAACAAATGGTCGAAAAAGAGCTTTAGTTTGTAATTAGAGTTTTTTAATTGCTCCCGGATTTTTGGAGATGTTTTTTGGACGAGAGAGACACACACTTTAAAAATATATTTTCAAAGTAAGATTTTGTTAAACGATAGATTTTTTTTCAAATACGTATCTATAGCATGAGCATGAGCATGAACATGAGCATGGTTGACTGCCAATGAGCTGCTACTCCGTTATTGACAGATCAGCTGAAGTTAAACAATGAATCAAAAATGATCAGTGGGAGCCAACCATCCGTTCACTGTTTAACCCCTGAAGACCCCGACTTCATTAGTCAATACCGGCGCCCTCCCAAGAAGCCTGCAGTTCAACGAAAGGGAGGAATGTTAGTCCGATAGTTGAAGTTGCAGACTCATCAAGCACATAGTATTTCGCTATGTACTTGTTGATACCGCTTGAGACCGTTGAATCCACAGCATCTCCTTCAAGCATCACGTGATTAATTTTTTTTTGGGTTAGTAGGATAAGGTATTGGCATTTCGATGCCTCCCGAGCTACGACGCTATGGGGAGGACTTTCATAACAGACTCGTCGCCGAGCCTTCCGAGCAACGATGCTATGGGAAGGTCTTTCTGGTTAACACACAAAATCACTCACACACAGTTATTTTGCTCCACTATTAACTCAACGATCCAAAATGTCAGTGCGTCTTTCGTTCATTACATAGAAATGGCTTTTTCATCGCAAAAAAAAAATAAAACCTTATTCGAAAAATTTAAACACAATCCACCCGACGCCGTGCCTTCCGATCAACAATGATACAGGAAGGGCTTTGAAAATCACAAAAGAAATCACTTTTCACTCCGAATAATTTTCTCCTCGCAGCACACAATACACGACAAAAATGCGAAACAAAAGGCACACAAAAAAAAAATAACTTTCACTCCGAATATTTTTTACGACCACGCGCTCCCTTTGTCAATTATGCTCTCAAACAGCGACACAAAAGAGACGAAAAATAACACGAAAAAACAGGACTGCGCGTCAACACAGGCACCGCACTACTGATCTTTTTTCAAATACGTATCTATAGAATGGAAAAAGTCACTAAAATATTCCAACCGTGAAGAATAGTTTGTTTCCAAGGAATTGATAAACTCACATAATATTTTAGTCGTACGACTTTGAAAGAATGGATAAACTCACGAACATATTGCAAGAATTAAAAATTAGTAATGTTTGAAAAAGAAATTAAAAAATAGGTGGTTTTTGAATGAAAAAAATGTTTTAATAGTAGTTTATGCAACAAGTTGCAAAAAGAAGATTTTTTCAGCACGTATCGTACATTTATCCAACGAGGTTCACCGAGTTGGATAAATACGATAAGTGCTGAAAAAATCAAGGTTTGCAACGAGTTCCATACAACATTTTTTGCATTTCTGAAAACACCCATTGAGTGAATTTATAAGTCGAATGTTTATGTATTTTGTCAATAAATCGTTTAAATAAAAAAAAAAAATGTTGAAAAGTATTACTTTTCAAAACTTGTGCTGAAAAGTTCAACTTTTCAGCATCCATTTCAGTGCTGAAAAGTAGAACTTTGCAGCATTTGTTTTGAAATGTGTTTCTATTCGATTCTGTTATTTTTAGTAGATAAAAGTAGGCTGTTTCGTCACGCGAGAATGACAGGAAAAGTAGAAAAAATATTTTACGCTAGTTCAGTTGTTTTCATTAGTAATTATTAGTAATTTGTAATTTGTAATTTGTTGTTTTATTGGGCACGTCAACTTGTTAGCATAACACTTTAAATCAAGTCAAGGAAGGAACAACAGGAGGTTATAAAAGATCCAAAGATAAAATCAAACAAATTGCAGAAGGCCTAATAACTAATTTTGAAATGATCGTTTCAGAGCACTTTTGAAAGACGATAGTGTTGGTATCATCTTCGCCTCGATCGGCAGGTTGTTCCATAGGGTAACGCCGGCAATCATGATGCTCTTTCCGCTTGATGCTGTGTGCCTTGGGACAATTAGCGACCGCGTGCGCTGGTGTTGTCCGTGAACCAGGTGTTCCTGAAGGTATTCGGGCAGGTTGCCGTCGTATCCGCGTTTGATGAAACAGCACGTCCGCAGGTTGTAGTTGTCGGGAAGGTCGTGTCCAAGAATTGAATGCCTTACAGCTGCTGTTGAGTCTCGGCGACGAAGATTGTACACGAACCGTACCGCAGACTTGAAGTTTTCAAAAAAATTAAGATTTGACGAAAACAAAAAAATGCAAAAAAAAAGGTGCAGTGGTAATCCTACAGGCATAACCATCATGACGAAGAACTTCGGACACAAAAGTAAATGAAATTTTTATAGTTTTTTAATATTTACGTTTCTTTGCCACAAAATCAATCACGAAATAGTTATTTCGTAAGATCTATTATTTTTGCTCAAAGATGGTCTCATGGTATTTTGACGTTTGATAACGTTTAAAACCTTCAAACGCTTCTTCAGCTTATCATAATGGCAAAATTTTCGGGCCAGTTGATATGAAATCATTTCATCAATTCTCTGTTTCGGCACTTTCGGCAATGAACAATTTTCAAGTAATATTTCGCAAACAATAAAATTTATTACAAAGAGTAATTCAGAACCATGTGTTAAAGACACATCACACAAACCCTAGAGTTTGATTCCCATATTGCCCCAAATCTTATGGTTCCGCAAATGTCCCCTTATCGGAACATCCCCGGGGCCTCCGGCCACTCCAGGTGGTGGCCACTACTGCCAAAATGTCAAATTTTATGTCCAGTATCAAAATCCCTAAAGTTTGATACCCATATTCCCCCAACTCTTATGGTTCCGCAAATGTCCCCTTATCGGAACATCCCCAGGGCCTGCGGCCACTCCAGGTGGTGGCCACTACTGCCAAAATGTCAAATTTCATGTCCAGTACCAAAATCCCTAAAGTTTGATACCCATATTGCCCCAACTCTTATGGTTCCGCAAATGTCCCCCTATCGGAACATCCCCGGGGCCTGCGGCCACTCCAGGTGGTGGCCACTACTGCCAAAATGTCAAATTTCATGTCCAGTATCAAAATACCTAAAGTTTGATACCCATATTGCCCCCACTCTTATGGTTCCGCAAATGTCCCCTTATCGGAACATCCCCGGGGCCTGCGGCCACTCCAGGTGGTGGCCACTACTGCCAAAATGTCAAATTTCATGTCCAGTATCAAAATCCCTAAAGTTTGATACCCATATTGCCTCAACTCTTATGGTTCCGCAAATGTCCCCTTATCGGAACATCCCCGGGGCCTGCAGCCACTCCAGGTGGTGGCCACTACTGCCAAAATGTCAAATTTCATGTCCAGTATCAAAATCCCTAAAGTTTGATACCCATATTGCCCCCACTCTTATGGTTCCGCAAATGTCCCCTTATCGGAACATCCCCGGGGCCTGCGGCCACTCCAGGTGGTGGCCACTACTGCCAAAATGTCAAATTTCATGTCCAGTATCAAAATACCTAAAGTTTGATACCCATATTGCCCCCACTCTTATGGTTCCGCAAAAGTCCCCTTATCGGAACATCCCTGGGGCCTGCGGCCACTCCAGGTGGTGGCTACTACTGCCAAAATGTCAAATTTCATGTCCAGTATCAAAATCCCTAAAGTTTGATACCCATATTGCCCCCACTCTTATGGTTCCGCAAATGTCCCCTTATCGGAACATCCCCGGGGCCTGCGGCCACTCCAGGTGGTGGCCACTACTGCCAAAATGTCAAATTTCATGTCCAGTATCAAAATCCCTAAAGTTTGATACCCATATTGCCCCCACTCTTATGGTTCCGCAAATGTCCCCTTATCGGAACATCCCCGGGGCCTGCGGCCATTCCAGGTGGTGGCCACTACTGCCAAAATGTCAAATTTCATGTCCAGTATCAAAATCCCTAAAGTTTGATACCCATATTGCCCCCACTCTTATGGATCCGCAAATGTCCCCTTATCGGAACATCCCCGGGGCCTGCGGCCACTCCAGGTGGTGGCCACTACTGCCAAAATGTCAAATTTCATGTCCAGTATCAAAATCCCTAAAGTTTGATACCCATATTGCCTCAACTCTTATGGTTCCGCAAATGTCCCCTTATCGGAACATCCCCGGGGCCTGCGGCCACTCCAGGTGGTGGCCACTACTGCCAAAATGTCAAATTTCATGTCCAGTATCAAAATCCCTAAAGTTTGATACCCATATTGCCCCCACTCTTATGGTTCCGCAAATGTCCCCTTATCGGAACATCCCCGGGGCCTGCGGCCACTCCAGGTGGTGGCCACTACTGCCAAAATGTCAAATTTCATGTCCAGTATCAAAATCCCTAAAGTTTGATACCCATATTGCCCCCACTCTTATGGTTCCGCAAATGTCCCCTTATCGGAACACCCCCGGGCCTGCGGCCACTCCAGGTGGTGGCCACTACTGCCAAAATGTCAAATTTCATGTCCAGTATCAAAATCCCTAAAGTTTGATACCCATATTGCCCCCACTCTTATGGTTCCGCAAATGTCCCCTTATCGGAACATCCCCGGGGCCTGCGGCCACTCCATGTGGTGGCCACCACTGCCAAAATGTCAAATTTCATGTCCAGTATCAAAATCCCTAAAGTTTGATACCCATATTGCCCCCACTCTTATGGTTCCGCAAATGTCCCCTTATCGGAACATCCCCGGGGCCTGCGGCCACTCCAGGTGGTGGCCACTACTGCCAAAATGTCAAATTTCATGTCCAGTATCAAAATCCCTAAAGTTTGATACCCATATTGCCCCCACTCTTATGGTTCCGCAAATGTCCCCTTATCGGAACATCCCCGGGGCCTGCGGCCACTCCATGTGGTGGCCACCACTGCCAAAATGTCAAATTTCATGTCCAGTATCAAAATCCCTAAAGTTTGATACCCATATTGCCCCCACTCTTATGGTTCCGCAAATGTCCCCTTATCGGAACATCCCCGGGGCGTGCGGCCACTCCAGGTGGCGGCCACTACTGCCAAAATGTCAAATTTCATGTCCAGTATCAAAATCCCTAAAGTTTGATACCCATATTGCCTCAACTCTTATGGTTCCGCAAATGTCCCCTTATCGGAACATCCCCGGGGCCTGCGGCCACTCCAGGTGGTGGCCACTACTGCCAAAATGTCAAATTTCATGTCCAGTATCAAAATCCCTAAAGTTTGATACCCATATTGCCCCCACTCTTATGGTTCCGCAAATGTCCCCTTATCGGAACATCCCCGGGGCCTGCGGCCACTCCAGGTGGTGGCCACTACTGCCAAAATGTCAAATTTCATGTCCAGTATCAAAATCCCTAAAGTTTGATACCCATATTGCCCCCACTCTTATGGTTCCGCAAATGTCCCCTTATCGGAACATCCCCGGGGCCTGCGGCCACTCCATGTGGTGGCCACCACTGCCAAAATGTCAAATTTCATGTCCAGTATCAAAATCCCTAAAGTTTGATACCCATATTGCCCCCACTCTTATGGTTCCGCAAATGTCCCCTTATCGGAACATCCCCGGGGCCTGCGGCCACTCCAGGTGGTGGCCACTACTGCCAAAATGTCAAATTTCATGTCCAGTATCAAAATCCCTAAAGTTTGATACCCATATTGCCCCCACTCTTATGGTTCCGCAAATGTCCCCTTATCGGAACATCCCCGGGGCCTGCGGCCACTCCAGGTGGTGGCCACTACTGCCAAAATGTCAAATTTCATGTCCAGTATCAAAATACCTAAAGTTTGATACCCATATTGCCCCCACTCTTATGGTTCCGCAAATGTCCCCTTATCGGAACATCCCCGGGGCCTGCGGCCACTCCAGGTGGTGGCCACTACTGCCAAAATGTCAAATTTCATGTCCAGTATCAAAATCCCTAAAGTTTGATACCCATATTGCCCCCACTCTTATGGTTCCGCAAATGTTATCGGAACATCCCCGGGGCCTGCGGCCACTCCAGGTGGTGGCCACTACTGCCAAAATGTCAAATTTCATGTCCAGTATCAAAATTCCTAAAGTTTGATACCCATATTGCCCCCACTCTTATGGTTCCGCAAATGTCCCCTTATCGGAACATCCCCGGGGCCTGCGGCCACTCCAGGTGGTGGCCACTACTGCCAAAATGTCAAATTTCATGTCCAGTATCAAAATCCCTAAAGTTTGATACCCATATTGCCCCAACTCTTATGGTTCCGCAAATGTTATCGGAACATCCCCGGGGCCTGCGGCCACTCCAGGTGGTGGCCACTACTGCCAAAATGTCAAATTTCATGTCCAGTATCAAAATACCTAAAGTTTGATACCCATATTGCCCCCACTCTTATGGTTCCGCAAATGTCCCCTTATCGGAACATCCCCGGGGCCTGCGGCCACTCCAGGTGGTGGCCACTACTGCCAAAATGTCAAATTTCATGTCCAGTATCAAAATCTCTAAAGTTTGATACCCATATTGCCCCCACTCTTATGGTTCCTCAAATGTCCCCTTATCGGAACATCCCCGGGGCCTGCGGCCACTCCAGGTGGTGGCCACTACTGCCAAAATGTCAAATTTCATGTCCAGTATCAAAATCCCTAAAGTTTGATACCCATATTGCCCCAACTCTTATGGTTCCGCAAATGTCCCCTTATCGGAACATCCCCGGGGCCTGCGGCCACTCCAGGTGGTGGCCACTACTGCCAAAATGTCAAATTTCATGTCCAGTATCAAAATCCCTAAAGTTTGATACCCATATTGCCCAAACTCTTATGGTTCCGCAAATGTCCCCCTATCGGAACATCCCCGGGGCCTGCGGCCACTCCAGGTGGTGGCCACTACTGCCAAAATGTCAAATTTCATGTCCAGTATCAAAATCCCTAAAGTTTGATACCCATATTGCCCCAACTCTTATGGTTCCGCAAATGTCCCCTTATCGGAACATCCCCGGGGCCTGCGGCCACTCCAGGTGGTGGCCACTACTGCCAAAATGTCAAATTTCATGTCCAGTATCAAAATCTCTAAAGTTTGATACCCATATTGCCCCCACTCTTATGGTTCCTCAAATGTCCCCTTATCGGAACATCCCCGGGGCCTGCGGCCACTCCAGGTGGTGGCCACTACTGCCAAAATGTCAAATTTCATGTCCAGTATCAAAATCCCTAAAGTTTGATACCCATATTGCCCAAACTCTTATGGTTCCGCAAATGTCCCCTTATCGGAACATCCCCGGGGCCTGCGGCCACTCCAGGTGGTGGCCACTACTGCCAAAATGTCAAATTTCATGTCCAGTATCAAAATCCCTAAAGTTTGATACCCATATTGCCCCCACTCTTATGGTTCCGCAAATGTCCCCTTATCGGAACATCCCCGGGGCCTGCGGCCACTCCAGGTGGTGGCCACTACTGCCAAAATGTCAAATTTCATGTCCAGTATCAAAATACCTAAAGTTTGATACCCATATTGCCCCCACTCTTATGGTTCCGCAAATGTCCCCTTATCGGAACATCCCCGGGGCCTGCGGCCACTCCAGGTGGTGGCCACTACTGCCAAAATGTCAAATTTCATGTCCAGTATCAAAATCCCTAAAGTTTGATACCCATATTGCCCCCACTCTTATGGTTCCGCAAATGTTATCGGAACATCCCCGGGGCCTGCGGCCACTCCAGGTGGTGGCCACTACTGCCAAAATGTCAAATTTCATGTCCAGTATCAAAATTCCTAAAGTTTGATACCCATATTGCCCCCACTCTTATGGTTCCGCAAATGTCCCCTTATCGGAACATCCCCGGGGCCTGCGGCCACTCCAGGTGGTGGCCACTACTGCCAAAATGTCAAATTTCATGTCCAGTATCAAAATCCCTAAAGTTTGATACCCATATTGCCCCAACTCTTATGGTTCCGCAAATGTTATCGGAACATCCCCGGGGCCTGCGGCCACTCCAGGTGGTGGCCACTACTGCCAAAATGTCAAATTTCATGTCCAGTATCAAAATACCTAAAGTTTGATACCCATATTGCCCCCACTCTTATGGTTCCGCAAATGTCCCCTTATCGGAACATCCCCGGGGCCTGCGGCCACTCCAGGTGGTGGCCACTACTGCCAAAATGTCAAATTTCATGTCCAGTATCAAAATCTCTAAAGTTTGATACCCATATTGCCCCCACTCTTATGGTTCCTCAAATGTCCCCTTATCGGAACATCCCCGGGGCCTGCGGCCACTCCAGGTGGTGGCCACTACTGCCAAAATGTCAAATTTCATGTCCAGTATCAAAATCCCTAAAGTTTGATACCCATATTGCCCCAACTCTTATGGTTCCGCAAATGTCCCCTTATCGGAACATCCCCGGGGCCTGCGGCCACTCCAGGTGGTGGCCACTACTGCCAAAATGTCAAATTTCATGTCCAGTATCAAAATCCCTAAAGTTTGATACCCATATTGCCCAAACTCTTATGGTTCCGCAAATGTCCCCCTATCGGAACATCCCCGGGGCCTGCGGCCACTCCAGGTGGTGGCCACTACTGCCAAAATGTCAAATTTCATGTCCAGTATCAAAATCCCTAAAGTTTGATACCCATATTGCCCCAACTCTTATGGTTCCGCAAATGTCCCCTTATCGGAACATCCCCGGGGCCTGCGGCCACTCCAGGTGGTGGCCACTACTGCCAAAATGTCAAATTTCATGTCCAGTATCAAAATCTCTAAAGTTTGATACCCATATTGCCCCCACTCTTATGGTTCCTCAAATGTCCCCTTATCGGAACATCCCCGGGGCCTGCGGCCACTCCAGGTGGTGGCCACTACTGCCAAAATGTCAAATTTCATGTCCAGTATCAAAATCCCTAAAGTTTGATACCCATATTGCCCAAACTCTTATGGTTCCGCAAATGTCCCCCTATCGGAACATCCCCGGGGCCTGCGGCCACTCCAGGTGGTGGCCACTACTGCCAAAATGTCAAATTTCATGTCCAGTATCAAAATCCCTAAAGTTTGATACCCATATTGCCCCAACTCTTATGGTTCCGCAAATGTCCCCTTATCGGAACATCCCCGGGGCCTGCGGCCACTCCAGGTGGTGGCCACTACTGCCAAAATGTCAAATTTCATGTCCAGTATCAAAATCCCTAAAGTTTGATACCCATATTGCCCAAACTCTTATGGTTCCGCAAATGTCCCCCTATCGGAACATCCCCGGGGCCTGCGGCCACTCCAGGTGGTGGCCACTACTGCCAAAATGTCAAATTTCATGTCCAGTATCAAAATCCCTAAAGTTTGATACCCATATTGCCCCAACTCTTATGGTTCCGCAAATGTCCCCTTATCGGAACATCCCCGGGGCCTGCGGCCACTCCAGGTGGTGGCCACTACTGCCAAAATGTCAAATTTCATGTCCAGTATCAAAATCTCTAAAGTTTGATACCCATATTGCCCCCACTCTTATGGTTCCTCAAATGTCCCCTTATCGGAACATCCCCGGGGCCTGCGGCCACTCCAGGTGGTGGCCACTACTGCCAAAATGTCAAATTTCATGTCCAGTATCAAAATCCCTAAAGTTTGATACCCATATTGCCCAAACTCTTATGGTTCCGCAAATGTCCCCCTATCGGAACATCCCCGGGGCCTGCGGCCACTCCAGGTGGTGGCCACTACTGCCAAAATGTCAAATTTCATGTCCAGTATCAAAATCCCTAAAGTTTGATACCCATATTGCCCCAACTCTTATGGTTCCGCAAATGTCCCCTTATCGGAACATCCCCGGGGCCTGCGGCCACTCCAGGTGGTGGCCACTACTGCCAAAATGTCAAATTTCATGTCCAGTATCAAAATCCCTAAAGTTTGATACCCATATTGCCTCAACTCTTATGGTTCCGCAAATGTCCCCTTATCGGAACATCCCCGGGGCCTGCGGCCACTCCAGGTGGTGGCCACTACTGCCAAAATGTCAAATTTCATGTCCAGTATCAAAATCTCTAAAGTTTGATACCCATATTGCCCCCACTCTTATGGTTCCTCAAATGTCCCCTTATCGGAACATCCCCGGGGCCTGCGGCCACTCCAGGTGGTGGCCACTACTGCCAAAATGTCAAATTTCATGTCCAGTATCAAAATCCCTAAAGTTTGATACCCATATTGCCCAAACTCTTATGGTTCCGCAAATGTCCCCCTATCGGAACATCCCCGGGGCCTGCGGCCACTCCAGGTGGTGGCCACTACTGCCAAAATGTCAAATTTCATGTCCAGTATCAAAATCCCTAAAGTTTGATACCCATATTGCCCCCACTCTTATGGTTCCGCAAATGTCCCCTTATCGGAACATCCCCGGGGCCTGCGGCCACTCCAGGTGGTGGCCACTACTGCCAAAATGTCAAATTTCATGTCCAGTATCAAAATCCCTAAAGTTTGATACCCATATTGCCCCCACTCTTATGGTTCCGCAAATGTCCCCTTATCGGAACATCCCCGGGGCCTCCGGCCACTCCAGATGGTGGCCACTACTGCCAAAATGTCAAATTTCATGTCCAGTATCAAAATACCTAAAGTTTGATACCCATGTTGCCCCCACTCTTATGGTTCCGCAAATGTCCCCTTATCGGAACATCCCCGGGGCCTGCGGCCACTCCAGGTGGTGGCCACTACTGCCGAACTGTCAAATTTGTCAAAGAGAGATCAGCTTTCTGTGTAGCTGTGGATTCCGTCACCCCTCGCGTCCTTCCTCGGTTCCGTGCCTCCATGGCAAACACGATGCACGAAATCCGGCCGCTTCCTCAACCCGGATGGTAAGAACAGGTTTGATAAAGGATCACGAGCAGCAGCTACCTCGAGCTGTGAAATCCGTCACCGGTTTGGGGGAGCGGGGTGAAGGCAGCTCGCCGAGCTGTGAAATCCGTCACCCCGCGCGTCCTTCCTTGGTTCCGTCCCGCAAAATCTCCATAGCAACGTCGTCCGATCGTGGATTCTTCGTGGCTGGTTTCCTCCTCGGTCCAGCATCAGCAGCAGCAGGAGCTCCTTCCAGGTCGGCGTCCAAAATTGATTTGCCTTGATTTTGGATCGGCACCTCCTTTTATATCAAATCGTTTTGGCGTTTGGCGAAGCAGCAGCACAAAAGGAAAAAATCGCCAAATTGTGTCAAGGCCAAACGCAGGGCAAAGCATTGGGGGCGGAGTCAAGAGAGAGAGTGTGCGCGTGTGTGTGTTGTGTGCGTGCTTGCTTGCTGTGTGGAAGCAGTTTTATTAATTTAAACTCAGTTTTTAAGTGCTTTAACTAAATTTCATGGCCATTAATTAGGTATAGTAAGAATGCGTGAAATCTCCCCTTTCGTTTGGTGGGTACCACTTTTACGTGTGTTGAACAGGAGCTGAGATATTAATGTTACAAATCTTGCAGTCGCGTTTATTTTCTTTTCGTTACATTTCGCTCCGCGAAATTTTGGATTGCTACCCTGTATAGAGCCCTAAGACGAAGTTCTTCGTCAAAAAAACTTTTTGCAGTTTTGTGTATCGAGACGACAAAATCATTTAAAAATATAACTCACAAAACTGCTCATCTTTGAATGAATGGAAAAACTCTTAAAAATGTTTTAACTACCAAGAATAATATGTTTTTGTTTTTTTAGACAATTTCATAAAATATTTTTAGAGCTCGGATTTTTTCTTATTTAAAAAAAACTGTTGGTGTTTCAGGTTTTATATTATATATAAAAAATGGTTTTAAGCAATGACTATTCATTAGAAAGAACTGATCATTATTGCAAGAATGGAGAAAAAACTCAAAGAAAAATACAAATTCAGCAAAAACATGTTAGAAGTCTCACTATTGTGAACATGTTTAAATACATGTATTCTATGTTAGTAAATTCACAAGAATATTACAGAATTTTGTTTCACTTTTTGAGCATTCTTCCTTTTGTCGTTTCGACCATTTGGCCATTCGAGATTTTGTCAATTTCATAACAATTCTACATGTTTTGGAAATCCATCAAATGACGTTGCATTTTACAAGAATTTTTATAGATTTGAGCATTTTTTTTGATTTTGTCGATTTGTGTTATTCGAACTTCTTTTATGATCTCTATTATGATTAAACACTATCTGTTCTTTGTCATGCTGGTCATGCCTGTTACATAACGATTATCATAAGTGTGTAATATAAGATTTTTTTTAGCTTTTTAATTCATGATCAAGCCCTATTTTTTTGTTTTCGAGAGATAAATTTGCTTTGTAATATTTAAAAATTCAATATTCAATTCAATTTAATTTGTGTTTTTATTAGAATTTGGCAGTTCTGTTCCAGGATGTTACATTTGCAATTAAGAGATTTGGAGAACCTTTCAACTGAGATCAATTCATAAACCTTTGCAGGGAGGGTACATATTTCTACGCTTTGATTTTGCTAGCTGAGTGCTTTTTTAGGGAAAATAAATTTTGAGAAAAAAACCCTAGATCTATGAAAATTCGATATTTGCAACAAGAACGTTTTATTTGCTGATGGAGATATCTCTAGAAATTATTTTCAATGATAAAAAAGGCATAGTCAGTGAAATTTTTCGGATTTTTATTTTAAATTAAATTAAAAAAAAAACAACTCAAACATATTTCCCTCAAATTCCCATCGCATGCAACACACGTTGAGTTAAAAACCTTTATTGAATATCGCTTTACCATCAACTGGAAGCAAATCCAGATAAGAAATAGAGCCAATATTGGGTGTTGAGATGGTGGGTTGGTGGGTGGTGACATAATGTTTTTCGATTCGAGTGTCTAATATCTGCTGTTATTTTTATTACACTCCGAACACCCCCGCAGCGTAAAAGAAAAAGAAAAATCCCCTCAGACGACGAATTGACGAAATTCCGTAATATTAAGATCTGATCTTGATAGCTTTGCACGGCAGGAGTCGTGGGTCTTATCCCGGGGACGGAATAGACCGAACAGACCAGTGGAATTGGGTGAAAAATAATGTAATGTGTCACTCATCGAACAGGGCGTGTGGGTTGGGTTCACGATTTGAGAATGGGTCGATGAACGTGTTTTTCTGAGGTCTACGATGGCTGTAGAGCAATGGGAGAAAAATGACATGATCGATAACGTTTTTTCATTAGTGATAAATGATGCTGGAGATAACGTTTGATGCTACTTTTTTTTGTAAATTATTGAGTTCATTAGGAAATTGAGCACGTTTTATCCAGATATGAGATGTAGCATAGTGTAATATTATGCTTTTTCAAGGTTATATTTTCATCATTAAAAAAATGCTTCAACCAATTACAAGTGTGACGCACATATCAAAACATATCAATTTCTAATGATCTATTCCTAAAATTTCCCAAGCTTCCCTCAAAATGGAAAACTTTTCCTCAACAATGGAAAAGTTGCCCGTCCCAGTGCCACACAGCGTTCAGAGTCCGTATCTGAAAAGTTTATTTTTGGCAACATGCGGAGGATGCGGTCGACAGGGTTGGATTGCCACAATGGGGTGGGCAATTGTGAAAAAAGGGTGGCTTTTTCACCAAAGCTAGATAAAACGTAATTCGCTTTCAATTCGGCATGTCTGATGGAAAATCTTTTTTTTCGTAATCTAAATGCTGATAATTTATGCTGCTCTTTTCTTTAAAAGCATGCAAACGACGACGATGACAATGCCACTCGTGTGTGACAAAAGTGTTGCCAACCATCACACAAAAGCAAAGCTTTCCGGAAATGGCAAAAGAGTTTGAGTATGTTATCATATCTGCGACAGACGACGAAAGAAAAAAATTGGAAACGTTTTTCGCAGCAAGCGGCGTGAAATGAAAAGTAGCACCTAATCAGTCACACAGTTTTCCAAGGGGAAGTGGAGGAAAAATCGTGTAATGAAAAACGCGTCGCAGATTATGCTGTAGGAAACAGTTTATTTTCGCGATAAGGCACTTGTGGAATGGCTGTGTAAAGTGTATGTATTGTGGCTTATTTTTTTGGGCGCAGGCGGAAAAGTTGCTGTCTGTTTTTAAAGGTTTTTGGCTGGCAGATGACGAAGTTGCTGGTAAAATTACATTAACATATTGGATTCAGGGTAAGGGCGTAATCTCAGAAAGATGAGACTGCTCAAGACTGAGTGATTCAATTTGTTTGAACGAATGTGATTATGCGACAAAAATTATCATCATCATATCATATCTGATCAAAAATTCTCACATTGTTTTGTTGATTGATGTGACATTTTGTCGGCTGTGACATTTGAAAATTAAGATTTTTAATGGTTTATTCGTATCAATAGCACTAACAAATTTTGTGTTTGTATTTCTTGCTTTTGTTTAATTCCCAAAAACACATGATTTTTTATCATTCGAAATTTTTTGATTAAAAAGGTGCAGTGGTAATCCTACAGGCATAACCATCATGACGAAGAACTTCGGACACAAAAGTAAATGAAATTTTTATAGTTTTTTAATATTTACGTTTCTTTGCCACAAAATCAATCACGAAATAGTTATTTCGTAAGATCTATTATTTTTGCTCAAAGATGGTCTCATGGTATTTTGACGTTTGATAACGTTTAAAACCTTCAAACGCTTCTTCAGCTTATCATAATGGCAAAATTTTCGGGCCAGTTGATATGAAATCATTTCATCAATTCTCTGTTTCGGCACTTTCGGCAATGAACAATTTTCAAGTAATATTTCGCAAACAATAAAATTTATTACAAAGAGTAATTCAGAACCATGTGTTAAAGACACATCACACAAACCCTAGAGTTTGATTCCCATATTGCCCCAAATCTTATGGTTCCGCAAATGTCCCCTTATCGGAACATCCCCGGGGCCTCCGGCCACTCCAGGTGGTGGCCACTACTGCCAAAATGTCAAATTTTATGTCCAGTATCAAAATCCCTAAAGTTTGATACCCATATTCCCCCAACTCTTATGGTTCCGCAAATGTCCCCTTATCGGAACATCCCCAGGGCCTGCGGCCACTCCAGGTGGTGGCCACTACTGCCAAAATGTCAAATTTCATGTCCAGTACCAAAATCCCTAAAGTTTGATACCCATATTGCCCCAACTCTTATGGTTCCGCAAATGTCCCCCTATCGGAACATCCCCGGGGCCTGCGGCCACTCCAGGTGGTGGCCACTACTGCCAAAATGTCAAATTTCATGTCCAGTATCAAAATACCTAAAGTTTGATACCCATATTGCCCCCACTCTTATGGTTCCGCAAATGTCCCCTTATCGGAACATCCCCGGGGCCTGCGGCCACTCCAGGTGGTGGCCACTATGTATGTATGTATGTATGATCCCCATACCCGCAGGCAACTTGGTCCTGGAACACATGTGAGCGCTAGGTGAACAATTCGATCATCTTTTACTCCATAATCTGTACACCCACGTGCATAAGTTTTTTTGCACGAATTTTATTGCTACAAACACCGGCACATAAATCAAAATCATTCCCCTTTTCCCTCCCCAAGTGCCGGAAATTTGTAGCGGGTGTAGGGACACTTTGCATAGACGCCCTTGTTCCCATCACGTCACTGAGGGTATGGAGCGACGAGAAATTAATAAGCATGCCCCCTCAGTCGAACCTTCATTAGAGAAGCAGGCAATCCACAACTCACAGCGAACGACCAAGGGAACACCCTACCGCGTATTTAATGGTAATTTGGCGTGGTTGTCTTGAGTGGTTTGAGCGAATGTTAGAATATTAGTGAGAGAGTTTTATGTTTTATAAAAAAGAACGGGCTCACCAAATAATGTATGCTTCAAGACAGCTTCATTTGAGTTCCGGGAGTTGTCCGATTTTATAAACTTGCGATCCGATGACCTCCCTTCAACAAACTTAAAACAGCCAACCACGACGTTTGACTGGGATTGGTGACGTTGCCGACGGACTCCACCGTTCTCCGTCAAAGTGAACCGGATGAAGTTGCTGCTGCTGGACAATCTTGATTATGATGATTCTTTCCATTTGAAGCCGGGACGCTGCTTCGATATCTGCAACAAACTCCTTTTCGAAATTCCAGAAGGTTTTGTTCCAAATGCTCCGCTGGATACAACTGCTGAAGCGCTTGTCCGTGACCACCAAGTTTTCCACCGGATATTGCCAAAAAAGGGCAAAATTAAGTACTTTTTATATTTTTTGAAAGAAAATTTGAAGCACAAAATTGACAGCGAAAAATATTTCGATCCGCACACGCGCATGGTTTACTTCGATCCCTGGCCACTCCAGGTGGTGGCCACTACTGCCAAAATGTCAAATTTCATGTCCAGTATCAAAATCCCTAAAGTTTGATACCCATATTGCCCCCACTCTTATGGTTCCGCAAATGTCCCCTTATCGGAACATCCCCGGGGCCTGCGGCCACTCCAGGTGGTGGCCACTACTGCCAAAATGTCAAATTTCATGTCCAGTATCAAAATACCTAAAGTTTGATACCCATATTGCCTCAACTCTTATGGTTCCGCAAATGTCCCCTTATCGGAACATCCCCGGGGCCTGCAGCCACTCCAGGTGGTGGCCACTACTGCCAAAATGTCAAATTTCATGTCCAGTATCAAAATCCCTAAAGTTTGATACCCATATTGCCCCCACTCTTATGGTTCCGCAAATGTCCCCTTATCGGAACATCCCCGGGGCCTGCGGCCACTCCAGGTGGTGGCCACTACTGCCAAAATGTCAAATTTCATGTCCAGTATCAAAATACCTAAAGTTTGATACCCATATTGCCCCCACTCTTATGGTTCCGCAAAAGTCCCCTTATCGGAACATCCCTGGGGCCTGCGGCCACTCCAGGTGGTGGCTACTACTGCCAAAATGTCAAATTTCATGTCCAGTATCAAAATCCCTAAAGTTTGATACCCATATTGCCCCCACTCTTATGGTTCCGCAAATGTCCCCTTATCGGAACATCCCCGGGGCGTGCGGCCACTCCAGGTGGTGGCCACTACTGCCAAAATGTCAAATTTCATGTCCAGTATCAAAATCCCTAAAGTTTGATACCCATATTGCCTCAACTCTTATGGTTCCGCAAATGTCCCCTTATCGGAACATCCCCGGGGCCTGCAGCCACTCCAGGTGGTGGCCACTACTGCCAAAATGTCAAATTTCATGTCCAGTATCAAAATCCCTAAAGTTTGATACCCATATTGCCCCCACTCTTATGGTTCCGCAAATGTCCCCTTATCGGAACATCCCCGGGGCCTGCGGCCACTCCAGGTGGTGGCCACTACTGCCAAAATGTCAAATTTCATGTCCAGTATCAAAATACCTAAAGTTTGATACCCATATTGCCCCCACTCTTATGGTTCCGCAAAAGTCCCCTTATCGGAACATCCCTGGGGCCTGCGGCCACTCCAGGTGGTGGCTACTACTGCCAAAATGTCAAATTTCATGTCCAGTATCAAAATCCCTAAAGTTTGATACCCATATTGCCCCCACTCTTATGGTTCCGCAAATGTCCCCTTATCGGAACATCCCCGGGGCCTGCGGCCACTCCAGGTGGTGGCCACTACTGCCAAAATGTCAAATTTCATGTCCAGTATCAAAATCCCTAAAGTTTGATACCCATATTGCCCCCACTCTTATGGTTCCGCAAATGTCCCCTTATCGGAACATCCCCGGGGCGTGCGGCCACTCCAGGTGGTGGCCACTACTGCCAAAATGTCAAATTTCATGTCCAGTATCAAAATCCCTAAAGTTTGATACCCATATTGCCTCAACTCTTATGGTTCCGCAAATGTCCCCTTATCGGAACATCCCCGGGGCCTGCGGCCACTCCAGGTGGTGGCCACTACTGCCAAAATGTCAAATTTCATGTCCAGTATCAAAATCCCTAAAGTTTGATACCCATATTGCCCCCACTCTTATGGTTCCGCAAATGTCCCCTTATCGGAACATCCCCGGGGCCTGCGGCCACTCCAGGTGGTGGCCACTACTGCCAAAATGTCAAATTTCATGTCCAGTATCAAAATACCTAAAGTTTGATACCCATATTGCCCCCACTCTTATGGTTCCGCAAAAGTCCCCTTATCGGAACATCCCTGGGGCCTGCGGCCACTCCAGGTGGTGGCTACTACTGCCAAAATGTCAAATTTCATGTCCAGTATCAAAATCCCTAAAGTTTGATACCCATATTGCCCCCACTCTTATGGTTCCGCAAATGTCCCCTTATCGGAACATCCCCGGGGCCTGCGGCCACTCCAGGTGGTGGCCACTACTGCCAAAATGTCAAATTTCATGTCCAGTATCAAAATCCCTAAAGTTTGATACCCATATTGCCCCCACTCTTATGGTTCCGCAAATGTCCCCTTATCGGAACATCCCCGGGGCCTGCGGCCATTCCAGGTGGTGGCCACTACTGCCAAAATGTCAAATTTCATGTCCAGTATCAAAATCCCTAAAGTTTGATACCCATATTGCCCCCACTCTTATGGTTCCGCAAATGTCCCCTTATCGGAACATCCCCGGGGCCTGCGGCCACTCCAGGTGGTGGCCACTACTGCCAAAATGTCAAATTTCATGTCCAGTATCAAAATCCCTAAAGTTTGATACCCATATTGCCTCAACTCTTATGGTTCCGCAAATGTCCCCTTATCGGAACATCCCCGGGGCCTGCGGCCACTCCAGGTGGTGGCCACTACTGCCAAAATGTCAAATTTCATGTCCAGTATCAAAATCCCTAAAGTTTGATACCCATATTGCCCCCACTCTTATGGTTCCGCAAATGTCCCCTTATCGGAACATCCCGGGGCCTGCGGCCACTCCAGGTGGTGGCCACTACTGCCAAAATGTCAAATTTCATGTCCAGTATCAAAATCCCTAAAGTTTGATACCCATATTGCCCCCACTCTTATGGTTCCGCAAATGTCCCCTTATCGGAACATCCCCGGGGCCTGCGGCCACTCCAGGTGGTGGCCACTACTGCCAAAATGTCAAATTTCATGTCCAGTATCAAAATCCCTAAAGTTTGATACCCATATTGCCCCCACTCTTATGGTTCCGCAAATGTCCCCTTATCGGAACATCCCGGGGCCTGCGGCCACTCCAGGTGGTGGCCACTACTGCCAAAATGTCAAATTTCATGTCCAGTATCAAAATCCCTAAAGTTTGATACCCATATTGCCCCCACTCTTATGGTTCCGCAAATGTCCCCTTATCGGAACATCCCCGGGGCCTGCGGCCACTCCAGGTGGTGGCCACTACTGCCAAAATGTCAAATTTCATGTCCAGTATCAAAATCCCTAAAGTTTGATACCCATATTGCCCCCACTCTTATGGTTCCGCAAATGTCCCCTTATCGGAACATCCCCGGGGCCTGCGGCCACTCCAGGTGGTGGCCACTACTGCCAAAATGTCAAATTTCATGTCCAGTATCAAAATCCCTAAAGTTTGATACCCATATTGCCTCAACTCTTATGGTTCCGCAAATGTCCCCTTATCGGAACATCCCCGGGGCCTGCGGCCACTCCAGGTGGTGGCCACTACTGCCAAAATGTCAAATTTCATGTCCAGTATCAAAATCCCTAAAGTTTGATACCCATATTGCCTCAACTCTTATGGTTCCGCAAATGTCCCCTTATCGGAACATCCCCGGGGCCTGCGGCCACTCCAGGTGGTGGCCACTACTGCCAAAATGTCAAATTTCATGTCCAGTATCAAAATCCCTAAAGTTTGATACCCATATTGCCCCCACTCTTATGGTTCCGCAAATGTCCCCTTATCGGAACATCCCCGGGGCCTGCGGCCACTCCAGGTGGTGGCCACTACTGCCAAAATGTCAAATTTCATGTCCAGTATCAAAATCCCTAAAGTTTGATACCCATATTGCCCCCACTCTTATGGTTCCGCAAATGTCCCCTTATCGGAACATCCCCGGGGCCTGCGGCCACTCCAGGTGGTGGCCACTACTGCCAAAATGTCAAATTTCATGTCCAGTATCAAAATCCCTAAAGTTTGATACCCATATTGCCCCCACTCTTATGGTTCCGCAAATGTCCCCTTATCGGAACATCCCCGGGGCCTGCGGCCACTCCAGGTGGTGGCCACTACTGCCAAAATGTCAAATTTCATGTCCAGTATCAAAATCCCTAAAGTTTGATACCCATATTGCCCCCACTCTTATGGTTCCGCAAATGTCCCCTTATCGGAACATCCCCGGGGCCTGCGGCCACTCCAGGTGGTGGCCACTACTGCCAAAATGTCAAATTTCATGTCCAGTATCAAAATCCCTAAAGTTTGATACCCATATTGCCCCCACTCTTATGGTTCCGCAAATGTCCCCTTATCGGAACATCCCCGGGGCCTGCGGCCACTCCAGGTGGTGGCCACTACTGCCAAAATGTCAAATTTCATGTCCAGTATCAAAATACCTAAAGTTTGATACCCATATTGCCCCCACTCTTATGGTTCCGCAAATGTCCCCTTATCGGAACATCCCCGGGGCCTGCGGCCACTCCAGGTGGTGGCCACTACTGCCAAAATGTCAAATTTCATGTCCAGTATCAAAATCCCTAAAGTTTGATACCCATATTGCCCCCACTCTTATGGTTCCGCAAATGTCCCCTTATCGGAACATCCCCGGGGCCTGCGGCCACTCCAGGTGGTGGCCACTACTGCCAAAATGTCAAATTTCATGTCCAGTATCAAAATCCCTAAAGTTTGATACCCATATTGCCCCCACTCTTATGGTTCCGCAAATGTCCCCTTATCGGAACATCCCCGGGGCCTGCGGCCACTCCAGGTGGTGGCCACTACTGCCAAAATGTCAAATTTCATGTCCAGTATCAAAATCCCTAAAGTTTGATACCCATATTGCCCCAACTCTTATGGTTCCGCAAATGTTATCGGAACATCCCCGGGGCCTGCGGCCACTCCAGGTGGTGGCCACTACTGCCAAAATGTCAAATTTCATGTCCAGTATCAAAATACCTAAAGTTTGATACCCATATTGCCCCCACTCTTATGGTTCCGCAAATGTCCCCTTATCGGAACATCCCCGGGGCCTGCGGCCACTCCAGGTGGTGGCCACTACTGCCAAAATGTCAAATTTCATGTCCAGTATCAAAATCTCTAAAGTTTGATACCCATATTGCCCCCACTCTTATGGTTCCGCAAATGTCCCCTTATCGGAACATCCCCGGGGCCTGCGGCCACTCCAGGTGGTGGCCACTACTGCCAAAATGTCAAATTTCATGTCCAGTATCAAAATCCCTAAAGTTTGATACCCATATTGCCCCAACTCTTATGGTTCCGCAAATGTCCCCTTATCGGAACATCCCCGGGGCCTGCGGCCACTCCAGGTGGTGGCCACTACTGCCAAAATGTCAAATTTCATGTCCAGTATCAAAATCCCTAAAGTTTGATACCCATATTGCCCAAACTCTTATGGTTCCGCAAATGTCCCCCTATCGGAACATCCCCGGGGCCTGCGGCCACTCCAGGTGGTGGCCACTACTGCCAAAATGTCAAATTTCATGTCCAGTATCAAAATCCCTAAAGTTTGATACCCATATTGCCCCAACTCTTATGGTTCCGCAAATGTCCCCTTATCGGAACATCCCCGGGGCCTGCGGCCACTCCAGGTGGTGGCCACTACTGCCAAAATGTCAAATTTCATGTCCAGTATCAAAATCTCTAAAGTTTGATACCCATATTGCCCCCACTCTTATGGTTCCGCAAATGTCCCCTTATCGGAACATCCCGGGGCCTGCGGCCACTCCAGGTGGTGGCCACTACTGCCAAAATGTCAAATTTCATGTCCAGTATCAAAATCCCTAAAGTTTGATACCCATATTGCCCAACTCTTATGGTTCCGCAAATGTCCCCTTATCGGAACATCCCCGGGGCCTGCGGCCACTCCAGGTGGTGGCCACTACTGCCAAAATGTCAAATTTCATGTCCAGTATCAAAATCCCTAAAGTTTGATACCCATATTGCCCCCACTCTTATGGTTCCGCAAATGTCCCCTTATCGGAACATCCCCGGGGCCTGCGGCCACTCCAGGTGGTGGCCACTACTGCCAAAATGTCAAATTTCATGTCCAGTATCAAAATACCTAAAGTTTGATACCCATATTGCCCCCACTCTTATGGTTCCGCAAATGTCCCCTTATCGGAACATCCCCGGGGCCTGCGGCCACTCCAGGTGGTGGCCACTACTGCCAAAATGTCAAATTTCATGTCCAGTATCAAAATCCCTAAAGTTTGATACCCATATTGCCCCCACTCTTATGGTTCCGCAAATGTCCCCTTATCGGAACATCCCCGGGGCCTGCGGCCACTCCAGGTGGTGGCCACTACTGCCAAAATGTCAAATTTCATGTCCAGTATCAAAATTCCTAAAGTTTGATACCCATATTGCCCCCACTCTTATGGTTCCGCAAATGTCCCCTTATCGGAACATCCCCGGGGCCTGCGGCCACTCCAGGTGGTGGCCACTACTGCCAAAATGTCAAATTTCATGTCCAGTATCAAAATCCCTAAAGTTTGATACCCATATTGCCCCAACTCTTATGGTTCCGCAAATGTTATCGGAACATCCCCGGGGCCTGCGGCCACTCCAGGTGGTGGCCACTACTGCCAAAATGTCAAATTTCATGTCCAGTATCAAAATACCTAAAGTTTGATACCCATATTGCCCCAACTCTTATGGTTCCGCAAATGTCCCCTTATCGGAACATCCCCGGGGCCTGCGGCCACTCCAGGTGGTGGCCACTACTGCCAAAATGTCAAATTTCATGTCCAGTATCAAAATCTCTAAAGTTTGATACCCATATTGCCCCCACTCTTATGGTTCCGCAAATGTCCCCTTATCGGAACATCCCCGGGGCCTGCGGCCACTCCAGGTGGTGGCCACTACTGCCAAAATGTCAAATTTCATGTCCAGTATCAAAATCCCTAAAGTTTGATACCCATATTGCCCCAACTCTTATGGTTCCGCAAATGTCCCCTTATCGGAACATCCCCGGGGCCTGCGGCCACTCCAGGTGGTGGCCACTACTGCCAAAATGTCAAATTTCATGTCCAGTATCAAAATCCCTAAAGTTTGATACCCATATTGCCCAAACTCTTATGGTTCCGCAAATGTCCCCCTATCGGAACATCCCCGGGGCCTGCGGCCACTCCAGGTGGTGGCCACTACTGCCAAAATGTCAAATTTCATGTCCAGTATCAAAATCCCTAAAGTTTGATACCCATATTGCCCCAACTCTTATGGTTCCGCAAATGTCCCCTTATCGGAACATCCCCGGGGCCTGCGGCCACTCCAGGTGGTGGCCACTACTGCCAAAATGTCAAATTTCATGTCCAGTATCAAAATCTCTAAAGTTTGATACCCATATTGCCCCAACTCTTATGGTTCCGCAAATGTCCCCTTATCGGAACATCCCCGGGGCCTGCGGCCACTCCAGGTGGTGGCCACTACTGCCAAAATGTCAAATTTCATGTCCAGTATCAAAATCCCTAAAGTTTGATACCCATATTGCCCAAACTCTTATGGTTCCGCAAATGTCCCCTTATCGGAACATCCCCGGGGCCTGCGGCCACTCCAGGTGGTGGCCACTACTGCCAAAATGTCAAATTTCATGTCCAGTATCAAAATCCCTAAAGTTTGATACCCATATTGCCCCAACTCTTATGGTTCCGCAAATGTCCCCTTATCGGAACATCCCCGGGGCCTGCGGCCACTCCAGGTGGTGGCCACTACTGCCAAAATGTCAAATTTCATGTCCAGTATCAAAATCCCTAAAGTTTGATACCCATATTGCCCAAACTCTTATGGTTCCGCAAATGTCCCCTTATCGGAACATCCCCGGGGCCTGCGGCCACTCCAGGTGGTGGCCACTACTGCCAAAATGTCAAATTTCATGTCCAGTATCAAAATCCCTAAAGTTTGATACCCATATTGCCCCAACTCTTATGGTTCCGCAAATGTCCCCTTATCGGAACATCCCCGGGGCCTGCGGCCACTCCAGGTGGTGGCCACTACTGCCAAAATGTCAAATTTCATGTCCAGTATCAAAATCTCTAAAGTTTGATACCCATATTGCCCCCACTCTTATGGTTCCGCAAATGTCCCCTTATCGGAACATCCCCGGGGCCTGCGGCCACTCCAGGTGGTGGCCACTACTGCCAAAATGTCAAATTTCATGTCCAGTATCAAAATCCCTAAAGTTTGATACCCATATTGCCCCAACTCTTATGGTTCCGCAAATGTCCCCTTATCGGAACATCCCCGGGGCCTGCGGCCACTCCAGGTGGTGGCCACTACTGCCAAAATGTCAAATTTCATGTCCAGTATCAAAATCCCTAAAGTTTGATACCCATATTGCCCCAACTCTTATGGTTCCGCAAATGTCCCCTTATCGGAACATCCCCGGGGCCTGCGGCCACTCCAGGTGGTGGCCACTACTGCCAAAATGTCAAATTTCATGTCCAGTATCAAAATCCCTAAAGTTTGATACCCATATTGCCTCAACTCTTATGGTTCCGCAAATGTCCCCTTATCGGAACATCCCCGGGGCCTGCGGCCACTCCAGGTGGTGGCCACTACTGCCAAAATGTCAAATTTCATGTCCAGTATCAAAATCTCTAAAGTTTGATACCCATATTGCCCCCACTCTTATGGTTCCGCAAATGTCCCCTTATCGGAACATCCCCGGGGCCTGCGGCCACTCCAGGTGGTGGCCACTACTGCCAAAATGTCAAATTTCATGTCCAGTATCAAAATCTCTAAAGTTTGATACCCATATTGCCCCCACTCTTATGGTTCCTCAAATGTCCCCTTATCGGAACATCCCCGGGGCCTGCGGCCACTCCAGGTGGTGGCCACTACTGCCAAAATGTCAAATTTCATGTCCAGTATCAAAATCCCTAAAGTTTGATACCCATATTGCCCCAACTCTTATGGTTCCGCAAATGTCCCCTTATCGGAACATCCCCGGGGCCTGCGGCCACTCCAGGTGGTGGCCACTACTGCCAAAATGTCAAATTTCATGTCCAGTATCAAAATCCCTAAAGTTTGATACCCATATTGCCCAAACTCTTATGGTTCCGCAAATGTCCCCTTATCGGAACATCCCCGGGGCCTGCGGCCACTCCAGGTGGTGGCCACTACTGCCAAAATGTCAAATTTCATGTCCAGTATCAAAATCCCTAAAGTTTGATACCCATATTGCCCCAACTCTTATGGTTCCGCAAATGTCCCCTTATCGGAACATCCCCGGGGCCTGCGGCCACTCCAGGTGGTGGCCACTACTGCCAAAATGTCAAATTTCATGTCCAGTATCAAAATCTCTAAAGTTTGATACCCATATTGCCCCCACTCTTATGGTTCCTCAAATGTCCCCTTATCGGAACATCCCCGGGGCCTGCGGCCACTCCAGGTGGTGGCCACTACTGCCAAAATGTCAAATTTCATGTCCAGTATCAAAATCCCTAAAGTTTGATACCCATATTGCCCAAACTCTTATGGTTCCGCAAATGTCCCCTTATCGGAACATCCCCGGGGCCTGCGGCCACTCCAGGTGGTGGCCACTACTGCCAAAATGTCAAATTTCATGTCCAGTATCAAAATCCCTAAAGTTTGATACCCATATTGCCCCCACTCTTATGGTTCCGCAAATGTCCCCTTATCGGAACATCCCCGGGGCCTGCGGCCACTCCAGGTGGTGGCCACTACTGCCAAAATGTCAAATTTCATGTCCAGTATCAAAATACCTAAAGTTTGATACCCATATTGCCCCCACTCTTATGGTTCCGCAAATGTCCCCTTATCGGAACATCCCCGGGGCCTGCGGCCACTCCAGGTGGTGGCCACTACTGCCAAAATGTCAAATTTCATGTCCAGTATCAAAATCCCTAAAGTTTGATACCCATATTGCCCCCACTCTTATGGTTCCGCAAATGTTATCGGAACATCCCCGGGGCCTGCGGCCACTCCAGGTGGTGGCCACTACTGCCAAAATGTCAAATTTCATGTCCAGTATCAAAATTCCTAAAGTTTGATACCCATATTGCCCCCACTCTTATGGTTCCGCAAATGTCCCCTTATCGGAACATCCCCGGGGCCTGCGGCCACTCCAGGTGGTGGCCACTACTGCCAAAATGTCAAATTTCATGTCCAGTATCAAAATCCCTAAAGTTTGATACCCATATTGCCCCAACTCTTATGGTTCCGCAAATGTTATCGGAACATCCCCGGGGCCTGCGGCCACTCCAGGTGGTGGCCACTACTGCCAAAATGTCAAATTTCATGTCCAGTATCAAAATACCTAAAGTTTGATACCCATATTGCCCCCACTCTTATGGTTCCGCAAATGTCCCCTTATCGGAACATCCCCGGGGCCTGCGGCCACTCCAGGTGGTGGCCACTACTGCCAAAATGTCAAATTTCATGTCCAGTATCAAAATCTCTAAAGTTTGATACCCATATTGCCCCCACTCTTATGGTTCCTCAAATGTCCCCTTATCGGAACATCCCCGGGGCCTGCGGCCACTCCAGGTGGTGGCCACTACTGCCAAAATGTCAAATTTCATGTCCAGTATCAAAATCCCTAAAGTTTGATACCCATATTGCCCCAACTCTTATGGTTCCGCAAATGTCCCCTTATCGGAACATCCCCGGGGCCTGCGGCCACTCCAGGTGGTGGCCACTACTGCCAAAATGTCAAATTTCATGTCCAGTATCAAAATCCCTAAAGTTTGATACCCATATTGCCCAAACTCTTATGGTTCCGCAAATGTCCCCCTATCGGAACATCCCCGGGGCCTGCGGCCACTCCAGGTGGTGGCCACTACTGCCAAAATGTCAAATTTCATGTCCAGTATCAAAATCCCTAAAGTTTGATACCCATATTGCCCCAACTCTTATGGATCCGCAAATGTCCCCTTATCGGAACATCCCCGGGGCCTGCGGCCACTCCAGGTGGTGGCCACTACTGCCAAAATGTCAAATTTCATGTCCAGTATCAAAATCTCTAAAGTTTGATACCCATATTGCCCCCACTCTTATGGTTCCTCAAATGTCCCCTTATCGGAACATCCCCGGGGCCTGCGGCCACTCCAGGTGGTGGCCACTACTGCCAAAATGTCAAATTTCATGTCCAGTATCAAAATCCCTAAAGTTTGATACCCATATTGCCCAAACTCTTATGGTTCCGCAAATGACCCCCTATCGGAACATCCCCGGGGCCTGCGGCCACTCCAGGTGGTGGCCACTACTGCCAAAATGTCAAATTTCATGTCCAGTATCAAAATCCCTAAAGTTTGATACCCATATTGCCCCAACTCTTATGGTTCCGCAAATGTCCCCTTATCGGAACATCCCCGGGGCCTGCGGCCACTCCAGGTGGTGGCCACTACTGCCAAAATGTCAAATTTCATGTCCAGTATCAAAATCCCTAAAGTTTGATACCCATATTGCCCAAACTCTTATGGTTCCGCAAATGTCCCCCTATCGGAACATCCCCGGGGCCTGCGGCCACTCCAGGTGGTGGCCACTACTGCCAAAATGTCAAATTTCATGTCCAGTATCAAAATCCCTAAAGTTTGATACCCATATTGCCCCAACTCTTATGGTTCCGCAAATGTCCCCTTATCGGAACATCCCCGGGGCCTGCGGCCACTCCAGGTGGTGGCCACTACTGCCAAAATGTCAAATTTCATGTCCAGTATCAAAATCTCTAAAGTTTGATACCCATATTGCCCCCACTCTTATGGTTCCTCAAATGTCCCCTTATCGGAACATCCCCGGGGCCTGCGGCCACTCCAGGTGGTGGCCACTACTGCCAAAATGTCAAATTTCATGTCCAGTATCAAAATCCCTAAAGTTTGATACCCATATTGCCCAAACTCTTATGGTTCCGCAAATGTCCCCCTATCGGAACATCCCGGGGCCTGCGGCCACTCCAGGTGGTGGCCACTACTGCCAAAATGTCAAATTTCATGTCCAGTATCAAAATCCCTAAAGTTTGATACCCATATTGCCCCAACTCTTATGGTTCCGCAAATGTCCCCTTATCGGAACATCCCCGGGGCCTGCGGCCACTCCAGGTGGTGGCCACTACTGCCAAAATGTCAAATTTCATGTCCAGTATCAAAATCCCTAAAGTTTGATACCCATATTGCCTCAACTCTTATGGTTCCGCAAATGTCCCCTTATCGGAACATCCCCGGGGCCTGCGGCCACTCCAGGTGGTGGCCACTACTGCCAAAATGTCAAATTTCATGTCCAGTATCAAAATCTCTAAAGTTTGATACCCATATTGCCCCCACTCTTATGGTTCCTCAAATGTCCCCTTATCGGAACATCCCCGGGGCCTGCGGCCACTCCAGGTGGTGGCCACTACTGCCAAAATGTCAAATTTCATGTCCAGTATCAAAATCCCTAAAGTTTGATACCCATATTGCCCAAACTCTTATGGTTCCGCAAATGTCCCCCTATCGGAACATCCCCGGGGCCTGCGGCCACTCCAGGTGGTGGCCACTACTGCCAAAATGTCAAATTTCATGTCCAGTATCAAAATCCCTAAAGTTTGATACCCATATTGCCCCCACTCTTATGGTTCCGCAAATGTCCCCTTATCGGAACATCCCCGGGGCCTGCGGCCACTCCAGGTGGTGGCCACTACTGCCAAAATGTCAAATTTCATGTCCAGTATCAAAATCCCTAAAGTTTGATACCCATATTGCCCCCACTCTTATGGTTCCGCAAATGTCCCCTTATCGGAACATCCCCGGGGCCTCCGGCCACTCCAGATGGTGGCCACTACTGCCAAAATGTCAAATTTCATGTCCAGTATCAAAATACCTAAAGTTTGATACCCATGTTGCCCCCACTCTTATGGTTCCGCAAATGTCCCCTTATCGGAACATCCCCGGGGCCTGCGGCCACTCCAGGTGGTGGCCACTACTGCCGAACTGTCAAATTTGTCAAAGAGAGATCAGCTTTCTGTGTAGCTGTGGATTCCGTCACCCCTCGCGTCCTTCCTCGGTTCCGTGCCTCCATGGCAAACACGATGCACGAAATCCGGCCGCTTCCTCAACCCGGATGGTAAGAACAGGTTTGATAAAGGATCACGAGCAGCAGCTACCTCGAGCTGTGAAATCCGTCACCGGTTTGGGGGAGCGGGGTGAAGGCAGCTCGCCGAGCTGTGAAATCCGTCACCCCGCGCGTCCTTCCTTGGTTCCGTCCCGCAAAATCTCCATAGCAACGTCGTCCGATCGTGGATTCTTCGTGGCTGGTTTCCTCCTCGGTCCAGCATCAGCAGCAGCAGGAGCTCCTTCCAGGTCGGCGTCCAAAATTGATTTGCCTTGATTTTGGATCGGCACCTCCTTTTATATCAAATCGTTTTGGCGTTTGGCGAAGCAGCAGCACAAAAGGAAAAAATCGCCAAATTGTGTCAAGGCCAAACGCAGGGCAAAGCATTGGGGGCGGAGTCAAGAGAGAGAGTGTGCGCGTGTGTGTGTTGTGTGCGTGCTTGCTTGCTGTGTGGAAGCAGTTTTATTAATTTAAACTCAGTTTTTAAGTGCTTTAACTAAATTTCATGGCCATTAATTAGGTATAGTAAGAATGCGTGAAATCTCCCCTTTCGTTTGGTGGGTACCACTTTTACGTGTGTTGAACAGGAGCTGAGATATTAATGTTACAAATCTTGCAGTCGCGTTTATTTTCTTTTCGTTACATTTCGCTCCGCGAAATTTTGGATTGCTACCCTGTATAGAGCCCTAAGACGAAGTTCTTCGTCAAAAAACTGATGAGAGATATTGGCTACAGGAAAATTGATTTTTGAAAAAATCCTAAATATTGTCTAACAAAATTTCAAAAATCATGCTTAGTTGGAAAACCAAGTTTGCAATCGAAAATGACACTACACATCTTTTGATATAGGGCACCGTTTTCATGTTACCGGCATTCTAGGGTGATTTTTTTCTTCAAATGTTCAGTTTTTGCCATGTATGTTACATGATGGAACAACATTTTAAAAAATGCTGATTTTAGTTATTTTTATAGGAAAGATCAATACAAATCACAAAAGTTATATATTTAAATTCCAAATTTAAACAATATTTTTTGCAAGGGGTTATTTCCATTATGATCATGATCATCATGAATAGGAAATAGTATTTTATTTTCCTCTGTGGTGCTTTAAAATCATAATTAAAAAATATGAAATGAAAAGATTTATCGTCTGGGAATTCTACTTTTAGTGTTAAAAAGTTAAATAAAAAAAAATCGTCCTCCTTTTTTTCCTGGTACCTATTTTTGTTTTTTTTTTTTACAATTATTGTTATTTATAAATCCTTATCATAATCTGCAACAAATATCCACAGGTCCACCAGCCCGAAAAATTGCATGGATCCTGGAAAACCTAATGAAGCAAAGTGGCTTCTATTGACATATGGAATGCTTGGACAAAGTATCATCCAAATAAAAAAAAATATCAAAAATTCAGCATAGCATAGCATTGGTTTCTACCCGTAGTTGCTACTCTGTTATTGACCAGGACCTCCAAGAATTGTTCCGTGGACCACAGAGTAGGAACCAATCATCATCCCATCGCAACTTTCAAATGTCCCTATCATGCTAGTCAATCACAGCGCCGGCCACGACCAGTGGTAAGACACGGGGAAGTGGATAGGAATAATAAAAAAATATCAAAAATTTCTAAAAAAATTTAGAAATCCGTGGGAATTAATAAGTAAAGAATAGTAGTTTATGCAACAAGGTGCAAACATATTTTTATTCAACGAGGTTTACCGAGTTGATAAATGAAAAAAAAATTGCAACGAGTTGCTTACAACATTTTTTGCAATTCCAAGAATCGCTTTTTGAATGGAATTATATGTGAAACATCCATGCGTTCAAAACAAAAAAAAAAATGTTGAAAATTGTTACTTTGCGATACTAGTGCTGAAAAGTAGCACTTTTCAACACTGGTTTTTAAAGGTATTGATTTTCCATTCTGTTTTTTTTTGGTAGAGAAAAGTAGGCCGTTTCGTCGCTCAAGAATGACAGGAAAAGTAAATAGTTTTATGACGGAAGTCCAAAAATTACTTTTTGCAATTCCGTCGTGAAACAATTTACTTTTCCTGTCATTCTTGAGCGACGAAACAGCCTACTTTTCTGTACCAAAAATAACAGAATCGAATAGTAACCCTTTTCAAAACAAATGCTGAAAAGTTCTACTTTTCAGCACTGAAATGGATGCTGAAAAGTTGAACTTTTCAGCACTTGTTAGGAAAAGTTATACTTTTCAACATTTTTTTGATTTAAACGATTCATTGACTCAATGCATAGGCATTTGTCATATAATTTCGTTCAAAGTGTGTTTTTCGGAATTGCAAAAAACGTTGTATGGAACTTGTTGCAAAACTTGATTTTTTCATCACTCGTCGTATTTATCCAACTCGGTGAACCTCGTTGGATAAATGTACGACTCGTGCTGAAAAAATCTTCTTTTTGCAACATGTTGCATAAACTACTATTTTGCAATTCCGTCGTGAAACTACTTACTTTTCCTGTCATTCTTGAACGACGAAATAGCCTACTTTTCTCTACCAAAAATAACAGAATCGAATAGCAACACTTTTCAAAATAAATGCTGAAAAGTTCTACTTTTCAGCACTGAAATGGGTGCTGAAAAGTTGAACTTTTCAGCACTTGTTTCGAAAAGAAACAATTTTCAACATTTTTTTGATTTAAACGATTTATTGACAAAATACATGAAAATTCGACTTAAAATTTCACTCAATGGGTGTTTTTCGAAATTGCAAAAAATGTTGTATGGAACTCGTTGCAAAACTTGATTTTTTCAGCATTCGTCGTATTTATCCAACTCGGTGAACCTCGTTGGATAAATGTACGACTCGTGCTGAAAAAATCCTCTTTTTGCAACTTGTTGCATAAACTACTATTTCAGCATTCATTTCAAAGCCGAAAAATTAAATTTTGCTGCATTTGTATCGCAAAGTAAAATCGTTCGTACTGTTTTGGAGTTTGACACTTATAATTACAGTATGTAAAAAAAGTATTTACACCCATTGGGCACTATGCACATTTTGTGATGAAACATGTAAAAAGTTTAAAGTTTGACAAGAACCTATTACTACGTTTTGTTCAGAAACTCATGCCAAACATTTTGCTACAAAAAGCTCATGAAAAGATTATTTCTATAAAAAGTTACATAACAAATACTATTACGAAAATAAAAAAGGTGCAAAAAAAGTTTGTACACCTTTCGAAAAATTAACATAAATAAAGTAATTTGTTGACAAATCACCATAAATCCAGTCTCCCAACTCCAAATAGGCATCCTTGACTGATAAAAAAAAATGTGGATTGAATATAAAGTTAACTAACTACTTAGTATAAAAGTTTATATAACTCTGGAAATTCTATATAAAACTTATCTAAACTTAATTTTGCAAACTTTTAATTCAACTAAATGTCAATATATTACCATAGAATTGCTCAATAAACATTTTGGAGTAGGAATAACACCGTTTTGGGGGTCTTTGTATGGATAGAAAAGATTTTTCGTTGGAATTTCGTACCAACCCGGAATTACGTCGTCGGAAAATCCGCCGGCATCTGAACCGGTCCCCAATTCACAAGTCAACCTATGTGGCATCAGAAAGGGCATAAAATTTCCGATCTTTTGATACCCAAACATCTAGGTTTTCTTTAAAACCCACGTTTTTAAATACCTAAGCAAAAACGTTGTTATGGTTTCGTTTGAGCAACCTGCCAAAAATGTATGGAATTTCGTAATTTTTGTTCTCGTGGATCAAACTTACTTTTTGCCCAGGTATTTAAAAACGTAGGTTTTAAAGAAAACCTAGATGTATGGGTATCAAAAACCTGTCAAACTTTAAATTTTTTACATGTTTTATCACAAAATGTGCATAGTGCCCAACTGCCCACCATTGAAAAAACGGCTACACGGAGAAAAAAGAGTTCCCAAAATCGTGAACAAGCGTTCATGAAAATGGGAACCTCGAACAAAGTGTTCAAATTCCATGGTACGATTTTGAAAAACGTACCATGAAATTTGAACACTTTGTTCGTGGTTCCCATGTAATATCCACTTTTGGCAAAAACGAGATATTAGCACCAGGTGGTAGAGGATGTTCCAACGCATCTTCTGGAACTTGAATTTCACTGAAATAGTGTTTAGACTTGGCTGCCGATGCGAAAAACCAAACGGCTAATATGCCACTCTTATGGGAAATTGCCTTGACAGAGATTTTGTAATAAACACTAAAACGCGTTTTTCTCGGAATACTTGATTTGGCATAATAGCCGAATTTTCAATTATGGGCAGCCAAGGGGTGTAAATACTTTTTTTACATACTGTACGTCCAGAACATGACTTTATCAGAAAAATCTTGTTTTTTAACTTTTGCATAAATTACTATTTTTGTAATAACATTATCCGGAAAGATTTTTGTTGAGTCTTCGGATAATCAAGTCTGGACTTGTATTGCGAATTTTGCTGTTCCTTTCAATGAAATATTTTTTGTTAAACTAAGAGAATTATTTTTAAATGGTTTAGCACATGTTATAGACATTTAAAAGGTAATTTCAGGTTAATGCCCGTGTGGATCAATCGGACCGCGCACTGGACTCACAATCCAGAGGTCGCCGGTTCGAATCCCGCGGCGGGCGCTCTAAAATTCTTAGTGTAAATATGGGTATTCGGCGCCGTTGCTCCGTGCCATACTTTCATTCACTTAGGAGCTCAGGGCGGCGAAGTCCTTGTAGATAAAAAGGAAGACACTAGTGGTTGGTACTAGCAATGGTGGCCGACAGCTATAAAGTCAACTTCGTTTTCAGGTTAATGCAAATTTTATTTCAAGTTTATTTCTCCCCCTCAAATTTTTGTTTTAAATCAGTGGCAAAACAAAACTCTTGCTGAATTATTGGATTTTTCTTGAAATGTTTTTTTTGTGTAGGGCATTTTAGACTTTTTCCAATTTTCAATATTGGGATTCAGATCATAAAAGACATAAATGTTTAGAAAAAATAAATCTTTCATAAGGTTTTTGATATTATGCACATTTTTGGTTATAGAATTATTGTAATATTGCCAGTCGAATATTAATGACTTATTAAGTCACATGTGACAACTATTTTTTTTCAACAACTTAATAATTATTTTGATAACGTTGTGATTTTCAAGATGAACTAACAAAAATGTAATTATTAATTATTTCTACACTTCTTGGAACGAAAACCTCTCTCCAGGCTACCCATATCAGTAATAGAAACACCACATAAATGTACATTAATTTATCTTTCGGCTGTTGTTTCAGAATCCCACCTCGCCACATCCTCCCCCCCAACAACCCAATTCTCGATTACCCAAGCGAGTGGGCTCGTCGAATTGCTCCCGCTGTAATACAAGGTTGGCGTGTTTCTTTTCGCGCCAGACTTTCGGAGAAATCAATTTTCCCTCCATCTATACGCCGGGTGGTTGGCGCTTCGGTGGCGAGCTTTTCCGCAAGGTTGCGGAACGTGCAGACAACCGATGGTGCGGAATTTAATTAAATTGCTCGAAGTACTGTAAACACGATTCTTGGGAGGATTGTGGGGGATTTTTTGTTGGAAATTGGTTAAAATTGAAATGCTTTTGAATTATTGTATTGGTTATTTTTAATTTAAGGTGAATTATTATTTTAAGAGCACCCCTACTTTCTGACTCAACGTGTCCATATTTTTTAACAGATTGAACTTGGTTAAAACAATTAGTAGATTATTATTTTTATCTTTTTTATTTAATTGCTCTATCTTTACTTAAAAAAATGTTATTTTAAATTCACCATATCCACAGTTCATCGACAAGCCTCATCGAGCTTGCCACTTACGGAAACCATGTACTGCAAGCTTTTCCAATCTAAAAGAGAGCAGGAAAACTGCAACAACAACACAAAAACACACTCCTAACTTTGCTTTCCGCTTTTTCCAACATTAATTTCCGAGTGGCATCCACCCTGCCATCACCATCATCATCGGGAATTTCCACCGTGATGAGCGATTGCACTTTCAGTGCGGAATTCGTCTCGAGCAGAACTTCGCGTGTGCTCATACAGGTGTGAACGGTGATGATAAATCGGTTCACTAACTTTGACCTCCCCCTTCCCTTCCGAGCCCCTGAAGGCAAAGTGTGCATATTTGCCAGCTCATCATTCCGGTGGCCCCCATATTGGCAGGGGTTGGTTATGTTGCGGTGTGGTGATTGAACGCAAAAGGACTTGGCTTCCGGTGTCTGAAGAAGTTGAAGGTGAGTTTCGTACTGTCAACCCGGGGTTTGCAACTTTGTTGTGTAATTTTATTTCGATGTGGATTTAGAGCGTAGTAGAGCAATTCTCTGAGATTTCGGTCATTCGTTTTTTTTTGTATTTTTTAATCCGACTGAAACTTTTTTGGTGCCTTCGGTATGCCCAAAGAAGCCATTTTGCATCATTAGTTCGTTCATATAATTGTCCATACAAATTTCGCAGGTGTCCATACAAAAATGATATGTGAACATTAAAAAATCTGTATCTTTTGAAGGAATTTTTTGATCGAATTGGTGTCTTCGGCAAAGTTGAACTGAAAAAAATGATACACGGTAAGCAAAAATTTCGTGATTTTTTATTTCACTTTTTGTCACTAAAACTTGATTTGCAAAAAAAACTCTATTTTTGTTTTTTTTTTTTTTCTGATATGTTTTTACAGGACATCAAATGCCAACTTTTCAGAAATGTCCAGAATGGGAAAAAATCTTTGACCGAGTTATGATTTTTTTGAACCAATACAGATATTTTTTTCAAAAAATCGAAATATTGGTCGCACAAATTTTGTCAACTTCATTTTTCGAAGAAAAAATTAAATTTGCAATCAAAAAGTACTTAAGTGAAATTTTGATAAAGTGCATCGTTTTCAAGTTATAGCCATTTTTAGGTAACTTTTTTCAAAATAGTCGCAGCTATTAGGTTTTTAAAATTAGTGCCCATGTTTGCCCATTTTTGAAAAAAAAATATTGTTGAATAGCTGAGAAAATTCTCTATATCTTGCTTTTTTGAATTTGTTGATATGACCCCTAGTTGCTAAGATATTGCCATGCAAAGTTTTAAAAACAGAAAAATTGATGTTTTCTAAGTCTCACCCAAATAACCCACCACTTTCTAATGTCGATATTTCAGCAACTAATGGTCCGATTTCCAATTTTAAAATATGAAACAGTTTTGAAATTCCTGATCTCGTTGAAAACAATATAAAAAAAAAATCTTGACTAACATTTCAAAAGGGCCAAAAATTCAATATTACGCACTTTTGAAATGTTAGCCTTGATTTAAAAAATTGAAAATTGAAAAATTGAAAATTGTTTCTCCTTCAACTCATTGTGGTTAACTCATCCTTGTTCGTTATTGTTCTGTTTTGTGTCTTCTTTAACGAAATTGTTTCTTATTTCATTTTTTGGTTGTTGTCTTTTTCAAATTATACATGTTATTTACTTTCTGTTTCTGTTATTCTTAATTTCTTCTTAATTTATGTTTCATTATTTCATGACGTTTTATCAATTTAACATTTGACGTTCATGTTTTGATGTTTTGATACTGGTTTTATTATATTAAAAGTTGCTTTTATTTCATTGAATTGGTAGTGTCCAAGTGTTTTAAGTTTAAGGTGTATAAATACTTGATAAGTTAAAGGTTGAAATAACGCACAGGCACACACTTCTTTGCCTTCTTATTTTTGAATTTATTTTTTAAATGAATGATTTTTTTTAATATCATCAGCAAGAAGTACCTTCTTGGTTTTTGATTTGCTTGTTTGTTTTTTGAATTCAATCCACATTTTTTGCAATTGTATTTTTTTATCGATTTTAGATTTATTTTTAATTTTGAGTCTACGTCCATATATTCATAATGTCAACTGGAACCATTTTGCAAGTAATTTTTTACTAACATTCTTGATTTTAAACCGTTCTGTTTTTTTGAAGAAAATGTTTGCATTTTTATACAAATTATCAAAAGGTCTACAAACTATTGTTTTTTACTACACTCAACCCCCGGTGGTTGGTCACTTTTTCGTTTGACACTTTTTTAGTTTGTACCCCGTTGGTTGGTCAAAGTCAAACTAAAAAGTGACGAACTGTCACTTTTTACACGGCGCTCACGCACACTATCAAAACAAACGTTTGGTTGTGCGTGTGAACTCAGTGTAAAAGGGGTGTCAAAATAAAAAGTGACCCTGTTCGTTTGACAACAGTTCGTGTCAAACCATCGGGGTTTGAGTGTATCGATGATTTTTTTGCAAATATTAGAGAATAATACACGGAGAAAAAAGAGTTCCCAAAATCGTGAACAAGCGTTCATGAAAATGGGAACCACGAACAAAGTGTTCAAATTTCATGGTACGTTTTTCAAAATCGTACCATGGGATTTGAACATTTCGTTCGAGGTTCTCATTTTCATGAACACTTGTTCACGATTTTGGGAACTCTTTTTTCTCCGTGTAATAGAAGCGTTTTTTTCCAGCATAGAAATTCGCAGTTCCTTTTGTGGTCCTAAACAATTCCTATTTTTGTTTTGAATACACAGAAAAAAAATCATGGTAATATTACATCTGGGAAGGGGAACATTTTTTATGTCAGAAAAAAATTGTAATTTTACCACTTTTCTGTTGTAATGTCGCTTTTTCAGTCTAAATTGAGGTAAAATTACATCATAAAAGAGATAAAATTGAACCTTTCAAAATTACACCTTCCAAATTTACACAATTTTTTACTGTGTAGATTGGTTTAGCCAACTCTTTGTGCAGAGCATTAAAATTTTGTATAAGGATTATCATTGGATTTTTTTGATTTGGTATTAAAAAAACGCGTTTCACGCTACAATTGAATTAAATGAAAAGGTGCAAATTCATCTCTTTTTAAATGTAATTTTATCTAAAATAATGTGAAAATAATTGAGACAATGACATATTTTTCATTTTTTTTACTTTCTTTATGATGTAAACACACACCTGCGTGAACCACACTAATTTTGAATCAAGCCACAAAAAAATTCGTTCTTATTTTTCTGCTGTAATTTCAACTTTTTTTGTTTCATATTTTACACACGTTTGGGGCGAATTTTGTACTACTACTCTCTAATAAGTAGAATTCATATTCACTTACGCCCATCCCAAATGTAAGTCTATAGTTCAACTTACAATTATCAATTATTCATGATTCAAAATGTTAGAAGATCGAGTTAAAAAGCCGTAAAACAGTTTTGATCTGACATTTCTCAATAATAAAAAAGGTGCAGTGGTAATCCTACAGGCATAACCATCATGACGAAGAACTTCGGACACAAAAGTAAATGAAATTTTTATAGTTTTTTAATATTTACGTTTCTTTGCCACAAAATCAATCACGAAATAGTTATTTCGTAAGATCTATTATTTTTGCTCAAAGATGGTCTCATGGTATTTTGACGTTTGATAACGTTTAAAACCTTCAAACGCTTCTTCAGCTTATCATAATGGCAAAATTTTCGGGCCAGTTGATATGAAATCATTTCATCAATTCTCTGTTTCGGCACTTTCGGCAATGAACAATTTTCAAGTAATATTTCGCAAACAATAAAATTTATTACAAAGAGTAATTCAGAACCATGTGTTAAAGACACATCACACAAACCCTAGAGTTTGATTCCCATATTGCCCCAAATCTTATGGTTCCGCAAATGTCCCCTTATCGGAACATCCCCGGGGCCTCCGGCCACTCCAGGTGGTGGCCACTACTGCCAAAATGTCAAATTTTATGTCCAGTATCAAAATCCCTAAAGTTTGATACCCATATTCCCCCAACTCTTATGGTTCCGCAAATGTCCCCTTATCGGAACATCCCCAGGGCCTGCGGCCACTCCAGGTGGTGGCCACTACTGCCAAAATGTCAAATTTCATGTCCAGTACCAAAATCCCTAAAGTTTGATACCCATATTGCCCCAACTCTTATGGTTCCGCAAATGTCCCCCTATCGGAACATCCCCGGGGCCTGCGGCCACTCCAGGTGGTGGCCACTACTGCCAAAATGTCAAATTTCATGTCCAGTATCAAAATACCTAAAGTTTGATACCCATATTGCCCCCACTCTTATGGTTCCGCAAATGTCCCCTTATCGGAACATCCCCGGGGCCTGCGGCCACTCCAGGTGGTGGCCACTATGTATGTATGTATGTATGATCCCCATACCCGCAGGCAACTTGGTCCTGGAACACATGTGAGCGCTAGGTGAACAATTCGATCATCTTTTACTCCATAATCTGTACACCCACGTGCATAAGTTTTTTTGCACGAATTTTATTGCTACAAACACCGGCACATAAATCAAAATCATTCCCCTTTTCCCTCCCCAAGTGCCGGAAATTTGTAGCGGGTGTAGGGACACTTTGCATAGACGCCCTTGTTCCCATCACGTCACTGAGGGTATGGAGCGACGAGAAATTAATAAGCATGCCCCCTCAGTCGAACCTTCATTAGAGAAGCAGGCAATCCACAACTCACAGCGAACGACCAAGGGAACACCCTACCGCGTATTTAATGGTAATTTGGCGTGGTTGTCTTGAGTGGTTTGAGCGAATGTTAGAATATTAGTGAGAGAGTTTTATGTTTTATAAAAAAGAACGGGCTCACCAAATAATGTATGCTTCAAGACAGCTTCATTTGAGTTCCGGGAGTTGTCCGATTTTATAAACTTGCGATCCGATGACCTCCCTTCAACAAACTTAAAACAGCCAACCACGACGTTTGACTGAGATTGGTGACGTTGCCGACGGACTCCACCGTTCTCCGTCAAAGTGAACCGGATGAAGTTGCTGCTGCTGGACAATCTTGATTATGATGATTCTTTCCATTTGAAGCCGGGACGCTGCTTCGATATCTGCAACAAACTCCTTTTCGAAATTCCAGAAGGTTTTGTTCCAAATGCTCCGCTGGATACAACTGCTGAAGCGCTTGTCCGTGACCACCAAGTTTTCCACCGGATATTGCCAAAAAAGGGCAAAATTAAGTACTTTTTATATTTTTTGAAAGAAAATTTGAAGCACAAAATTGACAGCGAAAAATATTTCGATCCGCACACGCGCATGGTTTACTTCGATCCCTGGCCACTCCAGGTGGTGGCCACTACTGCCAAAATGTCAAATTTCATGTCCAGTATCAAAATCCCTAAAGTTTGATACCCATATTGCCCCCACTCTTATGGTTCCGCAAATGTCCCCTTATCGGAACATCCCCGGGGCCTGCGGCCACTCCAGGTGGTGGCCACTACTGCCAAAATGTCAAATTTCATGTCCAGTATCAAAATACCTAAAGTTTGATACCCATATTGCCTCAACTCTTATGGTTCCGCAAATGTCCCCTTATCGGAACATCCCCGGGGCCTGCAGCCACTCCAGGTGGTGGCCACTACTGCCAAAATGTCAAATTTCATGTCCAGTATCAAAATCCCTAAAGTTTGATACCCATATTGCCCCCACTCTTATGGTTCCGCAAATGTCCCCTTATCGGAACATCCCCGGGGCCTGCGGCCACTCCAGGTGGTGGCCACTACTGCCAAAATGTCAAATTTCATGTCCAGTATCAAAATACCTAAAGTTTGATACCCATATTGCCCCCACTCTTATGGTTCCGCAAAAGTCCCCTTATCGGAACATCCCTGGGGCCTGCGGCCACTCCAGGTGGTGGCTACTACTGCCAAAATGTCAAATTTCATGTCCAGTATCAAAATCCCTAAAGTTTGATACCCATATTGCCCCCACTCTTATGGTTCCGCAAATGTCCCCTTATCGGAACATCCCCGGGGCGTGCGGCCACTCCAGGTGGTGGCCACTACTGCCAAAATGTCAAATTTCATGTCCAGTATCAAAATCCCTAAAGTTTGATACCCATATTGCCTCAACTCTTATGGTTCCGCAAATGTCCCCTTATCGGAACATCCCCGGGGCCTGCAGCCACTCCAGGTGGTGGCCACTACTGCCAAAATGTCAAATTTCATGTCCAGTATCAAAATCCCTAAAGTTTGATACCCATATTGCCCCCACTCTTATGGTTCCGCAAATGTCCCCTTATCGGAACATCCCCGGGGCCTGCGGCCACTCCAGGTGGTGGCCACTACTGCCAAAATGTCAAATTTCATGTCCAGTATCAAAATACCTAAAGTTTGATACCCATATTGCCCCCACTCTTATGGTTCCGCAAAAGTCCCCTTATCGGAACATCCCTGGGGCCTGCGGCCACTCCAGGTGGTGGCTACTACTGCCAAAATGTCAAATTTCATGTCCAGTATCAAAATCCCTAAAGTTTGATACCCATATTGCCCCCACTCTTATGGTTCCGCAAATGTCCCCTTATCGGAACATCCCCGGGGCCTGCGGCCACTCCAGGTGGTGGCCACTACTGCCAAAATGTCAAATTTCATGTCCAGTATCAAAATCCCTAAAGTTTGATACCCATATTGCCCCCACTCTTATGGTTCCGCAAATGTCCCCTTATCGGAACATCCCCGGGGCGTGCGGCCACTCCAGGTGGTGGCCACTACTGCCAAAATGTCAAATTTCATGTCCAGTATCAAAATCCCTAAAGTTTGATACCCATATTGCCTCAACTCTTATGGTTCCGCAAATGTCCCCTTATCGGAACATCCCCGGGGCCTGCAGCCACTCCAGGTGGTGGCCACTACTGCCAAAATGTCAAATTTCATGTCCAGTATCAAAATCCCTAAAGTTTGATACCCATATTGCCCCCACTCTTATGGTTCCGCAAATGTCCCCTTATCGGAACATCCCCGGGGCCTGCGGCCACTCCAGGTGGTGGCCACTACTGCCAAAATGTCAAATTTCATGTCCAGTATCAAAATACCTAAAGTTTGATACCCATATTGCCCCCACTCTTATGGTTCCGCAAAAGTCCCCTTATCGGAACATCCCTGGGGCCTGCGGCCACTCCAGGTGGTGGCTACTACTGCCAAAATGTCAAATTTCATGTCCAGTATCAAAATCCCTAAAGTTTGATACCCATATTGCCCCCACTCTTATGGTTCCGCAAATGTCCCCTTATCGGAACATCCCCGGGGCCTGCGGCCACTCCAGGTGGTGGCCACTACTGCCAAAATGTCAAATTTCATGTCCAGTATCAAAATCCCTAAAGTTTGATACCCATATTGCCCCCACTCTTATGGTTCCGCAAATGTCCCCTTATCGGAACATCCCCGGGGCCTGCGGCCATTCCAGGTGGTGGCCACTACTGCCAAAATGTCAAATTTCATGTCCAGTATCAAAATCCCTAAAGTTTGATACCCATATTGCCCCCACTCTTATGGATCCGCAAATGTCCCCTTATCGGAACATCCCCGGGGCCTGCGGCCACTCCAGGTGGTGGCCACTACTGCCAAAATGTCAAATTTCATGTCCAGTATCAAAATCCCTAAAGTTTGATACCCATATTGCCTCAACTCTTATGGTTCCGCAAATGTCCCCTTATCGGAACATCCCCGGGGCCTGCGGCCACTCCAGGTGGTGGCCACTACTGCCAAAATGTCAAATTTCATGTCCAGTATCAAAATCCCTAAAGTTTGATACCCATATTGCCCCCACTCTTATGGTTCCGCAAATGTCCCCTTATCGGAACATCCCCGGGGCCTGCGGCCACTCCAGGTGGTGGCCACTACTGCCAAAATGTCAAATTTCATGTCCAGTATCAAAATCCCTAAAGTTTGATACCCATATTGCCCCCACTCTTATGGTTCCGCAAATGTCCCCTTATCGGAACACCCCCGGGGCCTGCGGCCACTCCAGGTGGTGGCCACTACTGCCAAAATGTCAAATTTCATGTCCAGTATCAAAATCCCTAAAGTTTGATACCCATATTGCCCCCACTCTTATGGTTCCGCAAATGTCCCCTTATCGGAACATCCCCGGGGCCTGCGGCCACTCCATGTGGTGGCCACCACTGCCAAAATGTCAAATTTCATGTCCAGTATCAAAATCCCTAAAGTTTGATACCCATATTGCCCCCACTCTTATGGTTCCGCAAATGTCCCCTTATCGGAACATCCCCGGGGCCTGCGGCCACTCCAGGTGGTGGCCACTACTGCCAAAATGTCAAATTTCATGTCCAGTATCAAAATCCCTAAAGTTTGATACCCATATTGCCCCCACTCTTATGGTTCCGCAAATGTCCCCTTATCGGAACATCCCCGGGGCGTGCGGCCACTCCAGGTGGTGGCCACTACTGCCAAAATGTCAAATTTCATGTCCAGTATCAAAATCCCTAAAGTTTGATACCCATATTGCCTCAACTCTTATGGTTCCGCAAATGTCCCCTTATCGGAACATCCCCGGGGCCTGCAGCCACTCCAGGTGGTGGCCACTACTGCCAAAATGTCAAATTTCATGTCCAGTATCAAAATCCCTAAAGTTTGATACCCATATTGCCCCAACTCTTATGGTTCCGCAAATGTCCCCTTATCGGAACATCCCCGGGGCCTGCGGCCACTCCAGGTGGTGGCCACTACTGCCAAAATGTCAAATTTCATGTCCAGTATCAAAATCCCTAAAGTTTGATACCCATATTGCCCCCACTCTTATGGTTCCGCAAATGTCCCCTTATCGGAACATCCCCGGGGCCTGCGGCCACTCCAGGTGGTGGCCACTACTGCCAAAATGTCAAATTTCATGTCCAGTATCAAAATCCCTAAAGTTTGATACCCATATTGCCCCCACTCTTATGGTTCCGCAAATGTCCCCTTATCGGAACATCCCCGGGGCCTGCGGCCACTCCAGGTGGTGGCCACTACTGCCAAAATGTCAAATTTCATGTCCAGTATCAAAATCCCTAAAGTTTGATACCCATATTGCCCCCACTCTTATGGTTCCGCAAATGTCCCCTTATCGGAACATCCCCGGGGCCTGCGGCCACTCCAGGTGGTGGCCACTACTGCCAAAATGTCAAATTTCATGTCCAGTATCAAAATCCCTAAAGTTTGATACCCATATTGCCCCCACTCTTATGGTTCCGCAAATGTCCCCTTATCGGAACATCCCCGGGGCCTGCGGCCACTCCAGGTGGTGGCCACTACTGCCAAAATGTCAAATTTCATGTCCAGTATCAAAATCCCTAAAGTTTGATACCCATATTGCCCCCACTCTTATGGTTCCGCAAATGTCCCCTTATCGGAACATCCCCGGGGCCTGCGGCCACTCCAGGTGGTGGCCACTACTGCCAAAATGTCAAATTTCATGTCCAGTATCAAAATCCCTAAAGTTTGATACCCATATTGCCCCCACTCTTATGGTTCCGCAAATGTCCCCTTATCGGAACATCCCCGGGGCCTGCGGCCACTCCAGGTGGTGGCCACTACTGCCAAAATGTCAAATTTCATGTCCAGTATCAAAATCCCTAAAGTTTGATACCCATATTGCCCCCACTCTTATGGTTCCGCAAATGTTATCGGAACATCCCCGGGGCCTGCGGCCACTCCAGGTGGTGGCCACTACTGCCAAAATGTCAAATTTCATGTCCAGTATCAAAATCCCTAAAGTTTGATACCCATATTGCCCCCACTCTTATGGTTCCGCAAATGTCCCCTTATCGGAACATCCCCGGGGCCTGCGGCCACTCCAGGTGGTGGCCACTACTGCCAAAATGTCAAATTTCATGTCCAGTATCAAAATCCCTAAAGTTTGATACCCATATTGCCCCAACTCTTATGGTTCCGCAAATGTTATCGGAACATCCCCGGGGCCTGCGGCCACTCCAGGTGGTGGCCACTACTGCCAAAATGTCAAATTTCATGTCCAGTATCAAAATACCTAAAGTTTGATACCCATATTGCCCCCACTCTTATGGTTCCGCAAATGTCCCCTTATCGGAACATCCCCGGGGCCTGCGGCCACTCCAGGTGGTGGCCACTACTGCCAAAATGTCAAATTTCATGTCCAGTATCAAAATCTCTAAAGTTTGATACCCATATTGCCCCCACTCTTATGGTTCCTCAAATGTCCCCTTATCGGAACATCCCCGGGGCCTGCGGCCACTCCAGGTGGTGGCCACTACTGCCAAAATGTCAAATTTCATGTCCAGTATCAAAATCCCTAAAGTTTGATACCCATATTGCCCCAACTCTTATGGTTCCGCAAATGTCCCCTTATCGGAACATCCCCGGGGCCTGCGGCCACTCCAGGTGGTGGCCACTACTGCCAAAATGTCAAATTTCATGTCCAGTATCAAAATCCCTAAAGTTTGATACCCATATTGCCCCAACTCTTATGGTTCCGCAAATGTCCCCCTATCGGAACATCCCCGGGGCCTGCGGCCACTCCAGGTGGTGGCCACTACTGCCAAAATGTCAAATTTCATGTCCAGTATCAAAATCCCTAAAGTTTGATACCCATATTGCCCCAACTCTTATGGTTCCGCAAATGTCCCCTTATCGGAACATCCCCGGGGCCTGCGGCCACTCCAGGTGGTGGCCACTACTGCCAAAATGTCAAATTTCATGTCCAGTATCAAAATCTCTAAAGTTTGATACCCATATTGCCCCCACTCTTATGGTTCCGCAAATGTCCCCTTATCGGAACATCCCCGGGGCCTGCGGCCACTCCAGGTGGTGGCCACTACTGCCAAAATGTCAAATTTCATGTCCAGTATCAAAATCCCTAAAGTTTGATACCCATATTGCCCCAACTCTTATGGTTCCGCAAATGTCCCCTTATCGGAACATCCCCGGGGCCTGCGGCCACTCCAGGTGGTGGCCACTACTGCCAAAATGTCAAATTTCATGTCCAGTATCAAAATCCCTAAAGTTTGATACCCATATTGCCCCCACTCTTATGGTTCCGCAAATGTCCCCTTATCGGAACATCCCCGGGGCCTGCGGCCACTCCAGGTGGTGGCCACTACTGCCAAAATGTCAAATTTCATGTCCAGTATCAAAATACCTAAAGTTTGATACCCATATTGCCCCCACTCTTATGGTTCCGCAAATGTCCCCTTATCGGAACATCCCCGGGGCCTGCGGCCACTCCAGGTGGTGGCCACTACTGCCAAAATGTCAAATTTCATGTCCAGTATCAAAATCCCTAAAGTTTGATACCCATATTGCCCCCACTCTTATGGTTCCGCAAATGTTATCGGAACATCCCCGGGGCCTGCGGCCACTCCAGGTGGTGGCCACTACTGCCAAAATGTCAAATTTCATGTCCAGTATCAAAATCCCTAAAGTTTGATACCCATATTGCCCCCACTCTTATGGTTCCGCAAATGTCCCCTTATCGGAACATCCCCGGGGCCTGCGGCCACTCCAGGTGGTGGCCACTACTGCCAAAATGTCAAATTTCATGTCCAGTATCAAAATCCCTAAAGTTTGATACCCATATTGCCCCAACTCTTATGGTTCCGCAAATGTTATCGGAACATCCCCGGGGCCTGCGGCCACTCCAGGTGGTGGCCACTACTGCCAAAATGTCAAATTTCATGTCCAGTATCAAAATACCTAAAGTTTGATACCCATATTGCCCCCACTCTTATGGTTCCGCAAATGTCCCCTTATCGGAACATCCCCGGGGCCTGCGGCCACTCCAGGTGGTGGCCACTACTGCCAAAATGTCAAATTTCATGTCCAGTATCAAAATCTCTAAAGTTTGATACCCATATTGCCCCCACTCTTATGGTTCCGCAAATGTCCCCTTATCGGAACATCCCCGGGGCCTGCGGCCACTCCAGGTGGTGGCCACTACTGCCAAAATGTCAAATTTCATGTCCAGTATCAAAATCCCTAAAGTTTGATACCCATATTGCCCCAACTCTTATGGTTCCGCAAATGTCCCCTTATCGGAACATCCCCGGGGCCTGCGGCCACTCCAGGTGGTGGCCACTACTGCCAAAATGTCAAATTTCATGTCCAGTATCAAAATCCCTAAAGTTTGATACCCATATTGCCCCAACTCTTATGGTTCCGCAAATGTCCCCCTATCGGAACATCCCCGGGGCCTGCGGCCACTCCAGGTGGTGGCCACTACTGCCAAAATGTCAAATTTCATGTCCAGTATCAAAATCCCTAAAGTTTGATACCCATATTGCCCCAACTCTTATGGTTCCGCAAATGTCCCCTTATCGGAACATCCCCGGGGCCTGCGGCCACTCCAGGTGGTGGCCACTACTGCCAAAATGTCAAATTTCATGTCCAGTATCAAAATCTCTAAAGTTTGATACCCATATTGCCCCCACTCTTATGGTTCCGCAAATGTCCCCTTATCGGAACATCCCCGGGGCCTGCGGCCACTCCAGGTGGTGGCCACTACTGCCAAAATGTCAAATTTCATGTCCAGTATCAAAATCCCTAAAGTTTGATACCCATATTGCCCCAACTCTTATGGTTCCGCAAATGTCCCCCTATCGGAACATCCCCGGGGCCTGCGGCCACTCCAGGTGGTGGCCACTACTGCCAAAATGTCAAATTTCATGTCCAGTATCAAAATCCCTAAAGTTTGATACCCATATTGCCCCAACTCTTATGGTTCCGCAAATGTCCCCTTATCGGAACATCCCCGGGGCCTGCGGCCACTCCAGGTGGTGGCCACTACTGCCAAAATGTCAAATTTCATGTCCAGTATCAAAATCCCTAAAGTTTGATACCCATATTGCCCCAACTCTTATGGTTCCGCAAATGTCCCCTTATCGGAACATCCCCGGGCCTGCGGCCACTCCAGGTGGTGGCCACTACTGCCAAAATGTCAAATTTCATGTCCAGTATCAAAATCCCTAAAGTTTGATACCCATATTGCCCCAACTCTTATGGTTCCGCAAATGTCCCCTTATCGGAACATCCCCGGGGCCTGCGGCCACTCCAGGTGGTGGCCACTACTGCCAAAATGTCAAATTTCATGTCCAGTATCAAAATCCCTAAAGTTTGATACCCATATTGCCCCAACTCTTATGGTTCCTCAAATGTCCCCTTATCGGAACATCCCCGGGGCCTGCGGCCACTCCAGGTGGTGGCCACTACTGCCAAAATGTCAAATTTCATGTCCAGTATCAAAATCCCTAAAGTTTGATACCCATATTGCCCCAACTCTTATGGTTCCGCAAATGTCCCCTTATCGGAACATCCCCGGGGCCTGCGGCCACTCCAGGTGGTGGCCACTACTGCCAAAATGTCAAATTTCATGTCCAGTATCAAAATCCCTAAAGTTTGATACCCATATTGCCCCAACTCTTATGGTTCCGCAAATGTCCCCTTATCGGAACATCCCCGGGGCCTGCGGCCACTCCAGGTGGTGGCCACTACTGCCAAAATGTCAAATTTCATGTCCAGTATCAAAATCCCTAAAGTTTGATACCCATATTGCCCCAACTCTTATGGTTCCGCAAATGTCCCCTTATCGGAACATCCCCGGGGCCTGCGGCCACTCCAGGTGGTGGCCACTACTGCCAAAATGTCAAATTTCATGTCCAGTATCAAAATCTCTAAAGTTTGATACCCATATTGCCCCCACTCTTATGGTTCCGCAAATGTCCCCTTATCGGAACATCCCCGGGGCCTGCGGCCACTCCAGGTGGTGGCCACTACTGCCAAAATGTCAAATTTCATGTCCAGTATCAAAATCTCTAAAGTTTGATACCCATATTGCCCCCACTCTTATGGTTCCTCAAATGTCCCCTTATCGGAACATCCCCGGGGCCTGCGGCCACTCCAGGTGGTGGCCACTACTGCCAAAATGTCAAATTTCATGTCCAGTATCAAAATCCCTAAAGTTTGATACCCATATTGCCCCAACTCTTATGGTTCCGCAAATGTCCCCTTATCGGAACATCCCCGGGGCCTGCGGCCACTCCAGGTGGTGGCCACTACTGCCAAAATGTCAAATTTCATGTCCAGTATCAAAATCCCTAAAGTTTGATACCCATATTGCCCAAACTCTTATGGTTCCGCAAATGTCCCCTTATCGGAACATCCCCGGGGCCTGCGGCCACTCCAGGTGGTGGCCACTACTGCCAAAATGTCAAATTTCATGTCCAGTATCAAAATCCCTAAAGTTTGATACCCATATTGCCCCAACTCTTATGGTTCCGCAAATGTCCCCTTATCGGAACATCCCCGGGGCCTGCGGCCACTCCAGGTGGTGGCCACTACTGCCAAAATGTCAAATTTCATGTCCAGTATCAAAATCTCTAAAGTTTGATACCCATATTGCCCCCACTCTTATGGTTCCTCAAATGTCCCCTTATCGGAACATCCCCGGGGCCTGCGGCCACTCCAGGTGGTGGCCACTACTGCCAAAATGTCAAATTTCATGTCCAGTATCAAAATCCCTAAAGTTTGATACCCATATTGCCCCAACTCTTATGGTTCCGCAAATGTCCCCTTATCGGAACATCCCCGGGGCCTGCGGCCACTCCAGGTGGTGGCCACTACTGCCAAAATGTCAAATTTCATGTCCAGTATCAAAATCCCTAAAGTTTGATACCCATATTGCCCCCACTCTTATGGTTCCGCAAATGTCCCCTTATCGGAACATCCCCGGGGCCTGCGGCCACTCCAGGTGGTGGCCACTACTGCCAAAATGTCAAATTTCATGTCCAGTATCAAAATACCTAAAGTTTGATACCCATATTGCCCCCACTCTTATGGTTCCGCAAATGTCCCCTTATCGGAACATCCCCGGGGCCTGCGGCCACTCCAGGTGGTGGCCACTACTGCCAAAATGTCAAATTTCATGTCCAGTATCAAAATCCCTAAAGTTTGATACCCATATTGCCCCCACTCTTATGGTTCCGCAAATGTTATCGGAACATCCCCGGGGCCTGCGGCCACTCCAGGTGGTGGCCACTACTGCCAAAATGTCAAATTTCATGTCCAGTATCAAAATTCCTAAAGTTTGATACCCATATTGCCCCCACTCTTATGGTTCCGCAAATGTCCCCTTATCGGAACATCCCCGGGGCCTGCGGCCACTCCAGGTGGTGGCCACTACTGCCAAAATGTCAAATTTCATGTCCAGTATCAAAATCCCTAAAGTTTGATACCCATATTGCCCCAACTCTTATGGTTCCGCAAATGTTATCGGAACATCCCCGGGGCCTGCGGCCACTCCAGGTGGTGGCCACTACTGCCAAAATGTCAAATTTCATGTCCAGTATCAAAATACCTAAAGTTTGATACCCATATTGCCCCCACTCTTATGGTTCCGCAAATGTCCCCTTATCGGAACATCCCCGGGGCCTGCGGCCACTCCAGGTGGTGGCCACTACTGCCAAAATGTCAAATTTCATGTCCAGTATCAAAATCCCTAAAGTTTGATACCCATATTGCCCCCACTCTTATGGTTCCGCAAATGTCCCCTTATCGGAACATCCCCGGGGCCTGCGGCCACTCCAGGTGGTGGCCACTACTGCCAAAATGTCAAATTTCATGTCCAGTATCAAAATCCCTAAAGTTTGATACCCATATTGCCCCAACTCTTATGGTTCCGCAAATGTCCCCTTATCGGAACATCCCCGGGGCCTGCGGCCACTCCAGGTGGTGGCCACTACTGCCAAAATGTCAAATTTCATGTCCAGTATCAAAATCCCTAAAGTTTGATACCCATATTGCCCCAACTCTTATGGTTCCGCAAATGTCCCCTTATCGGAACATCCCCGGGGCCTGCGGCCACTCCAGGTGGTGGCCACTACTGCCAAAATGTCAAATTTCATGTCCAGTATCAAAATCCCTAAAGTTTGATACCCATATTGCCCCAACTCTTATGGTTCCGCAAATGTCCCCTTATCGGAACATCCCCGGGGCCTGCGGCCACTCCAGGTGGTGGCCACTACTGCCAAAATGTCAAATTTCATGTCCAGTATCAAAATCCCTAAAGTTTGATACCCATATTGCCCCAACTCTTATGGTTCCGCAAATGTCCCCTTATCGGAACATCCCCGGGGCCTGCGGCCACTCCAGGTGGTGGCCACTACTGCCAAAATGTCAAATTTCATGTCCAGTATCAAAATCCCTAAAGTTTGATACCCATATTGCCCCAACTCTTATGGTTCCGCAAATGTCCCCCTATCGGAACATCCCCGGGGCCTGCGGCCACTCCAGGTGGTGGCCACTACTGCCAAAATGTCAAATTTCATGTCCAGTATCAAAATCCCTAAAGTTTGATACCCATATTGCCCCAACTCTTATGGTTCCGCAAATGTCCCCTTATCGGAACATCCCCGGGGCCTGCGGCCACTCCAGGTGGTGGCCACTACTGCCAAAATGTCAAATTTCATGTCCAGTATCAAAATCCCTAAAGTTTGATACCCATATTGCCCCAACTCTTATGGTTCCGCAAATGTCCCCCTATCGGAACATCCCCGGGGCCTGCGGCCACTCCAGGTGGTGGCCACTACTGCCAAAATGTCAAATTTCATGTCCAGTATCAAAATCCCTAAAGTTTGATACCCATATTGCCCCAACTCTTATGGTTCCGCAAATGTCCCCTTATCGGAACATCCCCGGGGCCTGCGGCCACTCCAGGTGGTGGCCACTACTGCCAAAATGTCAAATTTCATGTCCAGTATCAAAATCCCTAAAGTTTGATACCCATATTGCCCCCACTCTTATGGTTCCGCAAATGTCCCCTTATCGGAACATCCCCGGGGCCTGCGGCCACTCCAGGTGGTGGCCACTACTGCCAAAATGTCAAATTTCATGTCCAGTATCAAAATCCCTAAAGTTTGATACCCATATTGCCCAAACTCTTATGGTTCCGCAAATGTCCCCCTATCGGAACATCCCCGGGGCCTGCGGCCACTCCAGGTGGTGGCCACTACTGCCAAAATGTCAAATTTCATGTCCAGTATCAAAATCCCTAAAGTTTGATACCCATATTGCCCCAACTCTTATGGTTCCGCAAATGTCCCCTTATCGGAACATCCCCGGGGCCTGCGGCCACTCCAGGTGGTGGCCACTACTGCCAAAATGTCAAATTTCATGTCCAGTATCAAAATCCCTAAAGTTTGATACCCATATTGCCTCAACTCTTATGGTTCCGCAAATGTCCCCTTATCGGAACATCCCCGGGGCCTGCGGCCACTCCAGGTGGTGGCCACTACTGCCAAAATGTCAAATTTCATGTCCAGTATCAAAATCTCTAAAGTTTGATACCCATATTGCCCCCACTCTTATGGTTCCTCAAATGTCCCCTTATCGGAACATCCCCGGGGCCTGCGGCCACTCCAGGTGGTGGCCACTACTGCCAAAATGTCAAATTTCATGTCCAGTATCAAAATCCCTAAAGTTTGATACCCATATTGCCCAAACTCTTATGGTTCCGCAAATGTCCCCCTATCGGAACATCCCCGGGGCCTGCGGCCACTCCAGGTGGTGGCCACTACTGCCAAAATGTCAAATTTCATGTCCAGTATCAAAATCCCTAAAGTTTGATACCCATATTGCCCCCACTCTTATGGTTCCGCAAATGTCCCCTTATCGGAACATCCCCGGGGCCTGCGGCCACTCCAGGTGGTGGCCACTACTGCCAAAATGTCAAATTTCATGTCCAGTATCAAAATCCCTAAAGTTTGATACCCATATTGCCCCCACTCTTATGGTTCCGCAAATGTCCCCTTATCGGAACATCCCCGGGGCCTCCGGCCACTCCAGATGGTGGCCACTACTGCCAAAATGTCAAATTTCATGTCCAGTATCAAAATACCTAAAGTTTGATACCCATGTTGCCCCCACTCTTATGGTTCCGCAAATGTCCCCTTATCGGAACATCCCCGGGGCCTGCGGCCACTCCAGGTGGTGGCCACTACTGCCGAACTGTCAAATTTGTCAAAGAGAGATCAGCTTTCTGTGTAGCTGTGGATTCCGTCACCCCTCGCGTCCTTCCTCGGTTCCGTGCCTCCATGGCAAACACGATGCACGAAATCCGGCCGCTTCCTCAACCCGGATGGTAAGAACAGGTTTGATAAAGGATCACGAGCAGCAGCTACCTCGAGCTGTGAAATCCGTCACCGGTTTGGGGGAGCGGGGTGAAGGCAGCTCGCCGAGCTGTGAAATCCGTCACCCCGCGCGTCCTTCCTTGGTTCCGTCCCGCAAAATCTCCATAGCAACGTCGTCCGATCGTGGATTCTTCGTGGCTGGTTTCCTCCTCGGTCCAGCATCAGCAGCAGCAGGAGCTCCTTCCAGGTCGGCGTCCAAAATTGATTTGCCTTGATTTTGGATCGGCACCTCCTTTTATATCAAATCGTTTTGGCGTTTGGCGAAGCAGCAGCACAAAAGGAAAAAATCGCCAAATTGTGTCAAGGCCAAACGCAGGGCAAAGCATTGGGGGCGGAGTCAAGAGAGAGAGTGTGCGCGTGTGTGTGTTGTGTGCGTGCTTGCTTGCTGTGTGGAAGCAGTTTTATTAATTTAAACTCAGTTTTTAAGTGCTTTAACTAAATTTCATGGCCATTAATTAGGTATAGTAAGAATGCGTGAAATCTCCCCTTTCGTTTGGTGGGTACCACTTTTACGTGTGTTGAACAGGAGCTGAGATATTAATGTTACAAATCTTGCAGTCGCGTTTATTTTCTTTTCGTTACATTTCGCTCCGCGAAATTTTGGATTGCTACCCTGTATAGAGCCCTAAGACGAAGTTCTTCGTCAAAAAAGATAAATCTTTACTCTTTTGATGTTGTCTTATATGATTGCTTTAGTTTTTTATTCGATTTTATTTCGTGTTGTTTTTTTCAATCCTTCTATTCATGTATTCAACAACCTTTGATATTCTTGTTTGATGATGTTCTCTTCTCGTTTTGCCTTTTTCACTGAGGTATCTGGTAACCCTGTCTCTAGTTATGACCACTCAAGTGATATTTATGTATCTTTTTGAACCTGTATATCTTTCATTTGTTTGTAAACAACGTTCGGATCCACCTCCGACCTATCTTTGAAGTCTAAAATGTCTTAAGTGATATTGTCACTTAAGTGATGTACTTTTTGAGACTGGATCTTAATTTAACTAAGTTTTGTACTGCTTTTGTATTTTATATTGGGTATTTAAATTGAGTTTAACAATCTGCATTTCTACCTTAATACAACCGCCTTCGAAGGAATGGCATTTCGGTTCCACAATTTACGCCACATCATGCCTCGTCATAGCCTACTTGCATTGCACCGTCGATAGAGTTGATCAGCGTGTCGTGTCGTGTGAAAGTGTTTACCGAAGAACTTTGCGAGTGTGTACTTGTATGGAAAACTTGCTTTTCAAGGATGATTTCATTACGTCAATATGTTTGCATGTTCACGGCGCCGGAAGGAAGAAGAGTTTTCCTGGTGCATTTTCGCGCAATTGATAGAAAATGGCATCGGGGTTGGTGGTAGGACTGGGTGGGTTGTGTCGATGATGAGTATTGATTGAATTACTCAAGTGGGGAATGTTTTGCGATGTGAGGGAGAAAACGGGCAGATATGAATGATCGTTGAGATATTGCAATGCAATCGGAATGGAGGAGCGCAAGTATGCAATGAACTGAGAAAATTGCTCCGATTTGATTGATGGTTGGAGAGATATTGCAATTATTTCAACCGTTAAACTTATAACCTCTCTTTAAGTTTATGGACTTGTGAAGTTATTAGTTTGAAAGTGCTTTGTAGCAAGTTGACATGATTAAAATTCAGCTAAATATTTAATTAATTGTTTCAACAGTTTTTCCATGTTTCGATTATAATTCTTTTCAACTTAAGTTCGTAAATGGTCAATAACCTATCATGCATTTTAAAAATTGATTTGAACAAATATCTGGCAATATCCCCCGGGGCCGATTCTGACCGGATAATCGTTTGATCTTCGACCATAAAAGCACATTTCGGCTCCAAAGCAAATCAGTTTACCCAGAAAATCCGCTTCTTTCGCTATTCATCCATGTTTGTTTATTCAATCAAAATTTGTCTCGCAAAAAAAGCAGCGAGAGCAAAAAATCCCACTTTTCATGGGAAATCTTTTCGAACCTGAGTTTAGGCAGAAAATCAAGGCGTTTCAAGTCATTCCGCCGAAATCAGTCTGTACGAGAAGATGCTGCTCACTTTGTCAAAATAGAGCGAGAGAGTGAGACAGAGAATCGAAGCCAATCCGATTTTCTCCATTCAGCATTATTCAGCGAATCTAATCTATTTAAGTGGGCTCATCTTCGCTAGTGGGCTCCAGATGAAAATGCGAAAAAATCGAGTATTTTAAAATATTTTTAGTTTTTTTTTTCAAATTTGAAATCTGAGTTTTAAAAATGAACTAGAAAATTTGTACATTTGTTTCGGTATAAACAATAGTTTCATAGTATAGTTTCACATTTTCAAGATTAATTGACGTGAATCATCATCAAATTTTACATCCACCGCAAGAGTTAATCTTAAAGTTTTTACTCTTTTCAAATCTATCCTTTTTCCTATTTTTTGTCCAAAAAGCTTTATTATACACTAAAATGGTTAAAAATTTGAAGGACCAAATTTACCTCTTTTTTATTGTAATATTACATAAAATAATGTGTGAATGGAAAATGTAAATTTTAGCAGATGCCGATGTAATTTTTTCTGATTTAAAATCATCCAGCTGCAAAAATCTGGAATTTTACATCAAAAACTGAATGATATCATCGAGATGAGGATTTTTTCGGGAAAGATACATAAAAAAAGATTTTTTCTTATCTAGCTCTATACATTTTTTTTGTAACAAAAAGTGTGAAGTAAAATTATTTAGATTTTTACTGCATTTATCTTTTAGAGCATTTCCCTGTATGCGTTTTGGCTTGGAATCGCCTAAAAAAGCCTTTTCTATGAGAATCGCGTGAAAATCCTGTGATAATTTTGGCGCTTTTGCTTCTAGGAAAGAACATAAAGAAGCCAGCAGCAGCAGCAGCAGCTTATCAGGCCAAACATCCTCCTTTGGTGCTGCACAGCAGCGTTTGAAACCGAGGTTCGATCGAGATTTGATTGGGGCAAATATTTGGGAAGCAATTTTCCCACCCGAAAATTTTTGCCCTGGTTGAGGGGTCGTTGTCTTCGCCACGGCACATCGTGATGATTCAGAGTGTGAAAATGGGAAAATGCAATAATGGAAAATTGATTCGATGATGGTGTTTTCGAGTGGTTGAGTGGAGGAAAATTATCTTATTAGAAGCGACGAGTAGTGAAATCTGATGAAAGAATGGAGTTAAAATGAGAAAATTTAATTAGGTTTTTCATGGTTAACTACTTAATGTTGAGGAAAATGTTTGAAATATATATTTTGAAAACAAAAAATAAATTAAAAAAATAACCAAAAGTTTTCAAGTTACACAAAATATCCTATACAGTCATAAATAATAAACTGATATTTCATCTGAATGTGCTGATAGATTAAGGGTAAATTTCACCTCAAAAATTGTGTTATTTTAATTTGATTTTCCTTTTTTTGAAACTATATAAATGAGGTAAATTTACACCTTTTGAATTTACTATTTTTACTGTTCACAGTAATTTCACCTCCTCAATTGGGATGTAGAAAGTCGAAAATCCAGCAAAAGTTTCAGATTGAAATTTCTCTTCGAAGCACCACTTTAAACATGCAAAGCCAGAAGTTAGGAGTTTGGTTTGGCGTGCAATTTCCGGCATCATTTATTCCATTTGCTGGCGATCGGCATCTCTGAAGTATTTTCACATCAATCGAACTTCAAGTTAAAAATTGCCGACATCCAATCAAAATAAATAGAGTAATATTTTAGGGGATAAATCGAAGCAAAACAACAGTGTCATGTGACACTGTGAAAAATATAAAAAGAATAAAAAACCATAAATAACTTTAGTTAAGTTTTCTTTGAATAAAAAAAGCGTAGTAATCGTGAAATTAAACTAATTTTGTAAATCATTTTAACAGAGATTTTCTCTGTGTATCATACGGTCGACTTCGCGGCATTTTTTATGGGACAATAAACAATTCGAGCTCAGTTCTATTTACAGAAAATCGAAAAAATAATCATGTTTTTGTTTCCTTTCCTGGATAATGTTATGGAGCAGACCCAAGAAAAACAATTGAACATTGGATTGGAGGGATTTTCGCATGAACAATTCAGGGTCGTCTGGAGTGCTTTTTTGGTACTAAAACAACAATCTTAATCGTTATATTTTAATGTACAAAATGCAATCGAACGATTCTTTGGCAACTTTCGCAAAATCGTTCATAAACCTCAATTCGCGAAACTCACTGAACCTTTATCGCAATATTTTCCGCACGAGCCAGTTGCCCAGCAACTACCCCAGATCCAAGGGTGGTGGTTGCAGAGGATATTTGCCCAAAAACTTTGAGTACGCTGTGGTGGTCGTGATTTTTCGCGATTTTCGCTCTGTTTGCCCATTTTTGGGGGTGCCACCCGCAATTCAGACACGAGTTCGATTATTTTAGCACACCTACCGGAGCAGAGCGATGGGTGAACATTGGCTGCACAAAAAAAGAGAACCGCGTGGAATGGAAATTGTTTTTGTAGTTTTTACAACAGTTTTTGGATGATGGATTGGGCGATGTATCCGTTGAATAGCCATTCAGTTTTTGATGAAATTATTTATAAAGTCCACCTGCCATAAGATTTTTCATGTTGGTTGGTTTTATTAAAACAAAAAATGATAAAATTTGAACTTTATATATTTTTTTAATATTTGCCCTTTTGTCTTTCGACGATTTTTTCTTGCAATCTTATATCGGTTACAGTTTTCTTTCAACAAATATTTTTTGAATACCGTCAACTGGGGTGAATCGGGACTGCAACCTGAATAGGGACAGCACGTTTAAGAGCACTTAACTGCTTCAAATTTGAAAATGAATGCACACATTTTGCTGCCCTGAATCTGGTCTAACAGAAATCACTCAAAAATGCCAAAATATTAGGCTAAAACATTGCTAAAACTGCTGTCCCTTATATACTAGTGAATTAAGAACGTATGAACTTATTTTATTATTATTATTTTTTAGGCTGGTACAAATATTTTTAAAAGTTTTTGTCACCCCCCTCCCCCGCCCCCTTCAAAATTGGCCCGAAAAATCAGGGGGCAAAAAAAATATTTTTACAATAAACTTCAAAATTTCAATGAAAATTCAAGTGCAACCAGCTGAAATCAAATTAAAATGCATTCTTCTGCGTTTAAAATCATTTTTAGCATGTTTGGGTTTATTAAAAAATCTTAAGATTTTTTGAAAATTTTCGATGCAAAATCTTTTTTTTTCGATACAACTTTTGTTTTTATCAGATCTTAAATTTTTTGAAAACTAATGTTTGCAAAACAACTGAACTAGTGTAAAATGCATTTTAAAACATTTCTTTCATTTAAATGTGAAAACTATGGCTTGTTATCTAAATTTTTATATTTTTTTATTTTTTTGCCCCCCCCCCCTTGACCTCGGCCAGGGAGCCAGGGGCGAGGGACAAAAACTTTTTTTAATATTTGCATCGGCCTTAATTGTCAGGAAAAAGCCCTTCTGTCATGGTTGAAAATAAATAAATAAATAATTTAAATTTTATCGGATAACGCATAAAATTGTATTTAATTGTTTTTATTTGACCTCAATACAAATTCAAGTTTATGAAAAGAAAAAAAACGACAATTTGGCATTTAAAGTTATTATATTAAATTGATTTTAAATATTAGACATAATCTTTTTTTTCAGAACAAGTCGTACATTTATCTAAGTTGGACAAATGCTGAAAATATCAGGTTTTGCAACGAGCTAAATAAAAAGATGCAATTACAGCATTGAATTGGAGTTTTTTTTAAGTAAAACGTTTAAGTTTCGAACTATAAAATAGAATCGAAAAGTGTTTCTTTCCGATGAGCTTTTCAGCACTTACCTACTATCCGGAATAAGGTCGTTGCAAATATTGTTTGTCCCTGGACTCTGGCCAAAGTCGAGGGGTCAAACAAATAAACAAAAATTAAAAATTGAAATTTCAAGCCAAAGTATTATTATCGCAGTAAAAAAACTTTTTGCAGCACTGAACAATGGAACTTCATAAAAATTGGAAATATTTTTGATAGATCTCTATCGTGAATTTTAAGATATTTTGCAAATTTTCAAAAGAAGCACAACTGTTGCCATAATTTTGATTACAATGTTTTCAAAGTCGATTTAGAAGTTGTTTTTTTTATGGTCTCTTATTTTTGAAAAGAAATAAGTTTTTTTTTCAATTTAGATTAACATTTTAATTTTGTCAATTCCAGAAAGTATTTTTTTTAAAGTTTCTATCAATATTAGTAAAGTAAAGTTGTAAACAAAAATGGAAAAAGTAACTGCACATTGTAAATTCATAACGGAAGCTTAAACTTGAAGGTTAAGCAAAATTACGATCAATTTGACCAAATTGTTGATCGGTGTTATTTTAAATGTTACACAGCATAGCAAATCGTTTTCAAATCTGGAATGCAAATAAAAAAAAATCAATAAAATTGTTGACTTTTCTTTCCAGTTATATGATGGACACTCCTGGTTCCCTCCTGTTCAAACAGGTGTTTTTCACTCAACAATTGATTCGTGGGAAAACCAGTTCGAAATGAAATTGCTCCCGGGATTTCCACCCACCCGTCAAAACAGGCCAATCCGGAGGGGCTTTTGTCGAAATTGATGGAATTCTCCCGCCGTTGTTGAATCGCAAAACAATGTGCCTTTCGATTCGGAAATAATCAACAATACCGAAAATGTCGAGAGGCTGGTGTTCTTATGGCAGTCCAAATTCCTGGGAACAAACTTCAACCTAAAGACTCCAGGCTCTAGTGATGTTTGCTTCCTTGCTTTTGCATACAGGGCAAATACATCATGGCGTGGAGGGCTCTAATCACAATATTCATGGGAAATTCCGTTACACTCTGATGTTTTTCTGGTTGAAAAACGCACCAGAACAACAAAAGAGAGCCTTTGAGTACACAGTAAAAAATACATGTAAAAAGTAGTACTTTAGAATTATATCTCAAAACGTGTGTAAATTTACAAATTTAAGTTTAAAAATGGCGAATAAAAATTTTACAGCATTAAAATTTACGTTACTATGCACTGTGTGTCCAAAGCTAACGAAAATACCAAAGGAAGGATCGCGAGTGGGCGTGATTTGCATGTAAACTGCGAATTATTGCAAATTAGGACTGTTCCTTACCGACACGAGGGTGTGGTGTGGGTGGGAGCAGAACGTGGTTCTCTCTGGGAGGTCGTCCGATGGCGACGGCAGATTTCTAGTGGCGGTTTTTCGCGGTGGAGCAAGTTTAATCATCTCGGGGTAAATAGCCCGAGAGCTAATCTATGATTTATGGCGGGAAAGGATTTCAAGAGGGAAAGTTTACTGGGGAATTTGTGCAAACAAGCTTTTTCAATAAAAATTGTTTTAGCCATATTAAACAAATAGATGTATATTATGAAATTTAATTTTTAAACATGATCTTCAAACGACCATTGTAATTTTTTAACATAATGGTCAGCTCTCACAACAAAAAAATTATTTCACAATAAAACAGCTCATTTATCAGTTTTTTTATCGCCGATTTATTAAAAATTGAAAATTCACAAAAATAGCATAGCATAGCATAGCATTGGTGTCTACCCGTAGCTGCTACTTCGTTATTGACCAGGACCCCCAAACATTGCTCCGTGGACCACAGATGAAAAGTAGGAACCAATCATCACCCTTCGCAATTTTCAAAGGTCCCTATCGTGCTGATCAATACCGACGCCGGCCACGACCAGAGGTAAGACACGGGGAATTGGATGGGAATGTTAGCCGATACTTGAGTGATGGGACCGCTAAATCAGCTGCGTCTCCGACAAAGTATCACATGAGTAGGGTTAGTGAAATTTCACGATTTCGCGGACAGCGTGAAATCCGCGAAATTTGGCTTTTTCCGCGAAATCCCGTGAAAGTTTATGTTTGTGTGAAACTGTAACGATTTTACTCAAAATGATTTATCAAACTCAAAAAGGAATAAAAATAATCTTATGAAACACTGTAGAATTAAGCGAGTGAATACCCTTGTTAAATTACTAATATAGGGTTAGTGATTTTTGACGATTCTATTCCGAGGATGGCGTGAACGTGAAATGTATCATTTTTCTCAAATCATTTTTTTTTTCAAAATAACAACATAACAAATATTTCATTTCTACATACTATTTAAGTAAATTTTATTAGTTTACAGTTGATAAGCTTGATATGAACCATTTGAAGAATTGTTCAAATTTTAATATTTTGTTTTTGGAAATTAACTAAGTTTAGTAATTTGTAATTTGTAATTTATTGGAAATGATGGAATGAAAGGAAGGACGTTGTGATGGTTACTTTAGGTTAGTTTAGTAATATATTCATACGCTGTAATAAAAAAAATAAATGCTATTTTATTTGAAAGGTATAGTTACATAAGAAATAAAAAGAATCAAGCTTTGTTTTATTCAAATTAAAATAAAGGGTATTTTTTATCTTTGAAATCAACTTTTAAAAATATTTCAGATTATTGTGAGTCCTGTTTAATTTTAACGATATTAGATTATTTGGGTAGATAATTCTCGTGAAAGTTTTAAAAATGCTACTTTTCATTTTGAATTATTTTTCAATTCAATTCGGTTTATTGGTGAATAATCAGGATACAATCAGTTCTTTTGCAATTCATAACAGAATTTTGGAGTTCCTTTCAGCTGTGTGTTGCATCATAATCCATTTTGGAACAATTATTTCTATAACTAAAGCACTAACAAGAGCAAGAAAAATAAAAATGCTAAAAATATCATTTTGAATAAAAATTTCGAATACAAATATATTATTTTTGCATATTGATTTAAAATTTAAATTTGAATAGGGAGATGAAAACCTTAAAAATTATTTTTAATGTGCTAAGTGTGGCAAAAAAATCAAATTATTTAAATCATTTTGGCTGGACAAGATTGTTGAATCTTGCCTTGATATGAAATTCAGTAAAATGAAGCAAATCAGCGAAAACTTTTTAGCTTTAGTAGTCAAATAAAAAAAACAATTCAATAGATGAGAATACGCATGCCCTACATTTTATTTCAAAATATATATAGAGCCCATCCATGAACCAGGTGGAAACTTTTTGGAAAATTGGGAGATTTTTTTTTGTGTCAGGTTCAACTCTATTGAAAATGTTTTTAGTGTATTTAAATAATAAATAATGAAGCATAAAAAGCAGTTTCTGCGATTTAAACATAAGATTTTCAGAGTTATTTAAACATTTTTCACGTTCCGCGAAATTTGCGTGAAATTTGGTGTTATGAAATTGAGGTCCCCGTGAAATTTGCAATTTTCGAGCGTGAAAAATCACTGAGCCTACACATGAGTTTTGAGGGGTTAGTAAGATGGGTATGAGGTCAGGATTCACTGTGGTAGGTGATGCGACCATAAGCAATTTGTTTATCGGTTGAAATTTTAAAAATCTTAGGCAGCCGGCTGCGGAAAGATACCTCTCTAGGGATTTAAATATAGTATTAATTCGACCGCGATTCTCCAGAAATTATCCGTAGGCGTGCCTTCCGATCAACGGTGATGTAGGAAGGGCTTCATTCATTAAAATGATTTTATATCATAAGCCTTAAAACATATTCGTCGACGTGCCTTCCGATCCTCGATGATATGGAAAGGACTTAATCCAGCAATACGACTTGCTTGTCTCAAAAAAATATCGGATCGTTTTTTATCGAAAACTATATAAAGAGAACAAAAAAAATCATCGGCCAACGAACGCGCGAACAAAACAAAATTAAAAAGAAGAAGAAGCAAATCAATCACCCCATGCACTCGAACAGCGACACAAAAGAGATGGAAAATAACAGGAAAAAACAGGACTTCACGTCCCCACAGGCACCGCAATACTCAATCTTCTCCTCGCAGCACACAATACACGAGAAAAATGCGAAAAAAAGGCACACAAAAAAAAATCACTTTTCTCTCCGAATATTTTTTACGACTACGCGCTCCCTTTGTCAATGATGCACTCAAAAATTGAAAATTCACAAAAATCAATAAAAACTAAAATTTAAAAAATTGTATTGTATTTGGAGAAACCCTAATTTTTGCCCTGGCATGTTCAACTTTTTTCTAATAACTGATCATTAAAAAAGATAAACAAGATTAGGGATATTCGATATCTCACTACAGCCAGCTCAACCGCAGCCATCATCAGCTGTCAATTACGGCACCAGAACAAAGCCAGAACAAAAGAACAGCTGTTCATTACGGAACCAAAACAAAACAACTGCGCACTGTAAAAAGCACAAAAATTGCTGGCATAAAATTGAAAGATACTGATTATTTTTTTGATGTAAAATTGTATCGCAAATTACGTTCAAAAAACATACACTACATGTTTCTGCAATGATTTTTCTCAATTTATGATCAAAATAAACTACTAAAGTTCGATCATTTCGAACACATCTGGCCGATAACCTTATTTTAATTTGTACTTTTATCACATGAAACGTTTTACTTAACTACTGTGTAATTTGACTTTTACTATAGTAATTAAAAATTTATGCTAAAAAATAATAAAATATAAATAAAAAAAAATATTTTTGATTTTACTGTGCGCAGTTTCCGAGCAATATCAATCTCAAACCCCCAAGATGGCTGCCTTTAGCATCCCCCTGGAGGCCTCATAGAACGAGCTGTCAAAAAGATACTTTCTGTCAAGAAATGTTGAAAAACAAAATTTTTCATGACTAATTTAACAATCAAATCAGAAAACATAGTTTGATCGTGGTGTGAGATAAAATCAGCAATTAAACTCGATCGATGGGAGCCAAATATCACCTAAGGAAGTTTTGTGTTGTGTATTTATAGAAATTAGAACAATTTTTCTCCCAATTTGCCAAAGCCATCCAAAATTTTGGGAGTTGCTTGGATAGAACAAAGCTTTGTCAATCGAAAAACAATTTTGCCATAAACCCACGCATTTCATTTGTCACGATCAAAGAAGAAAGAACAAAGCAACAACCCACAGTTTTTGTTTGGGTTTCAATTCAGGATTGGCAATCTAAATTCAGTCTTTAATACTTAGATGTTCGCATCCCACGAGTTCAGTCACCTTTCAACTTTTTTTAAAGCATCCCACCTGATTTATTTGTGCTCCTGTTAAAGTGAGACAGATAAATCGAATGTCATTTTTATTTTAACATGAAATCTCAGAGGTAGCTGAGAAACCTACGAGCATGGTTTTGAAAGGATGATGAAGGGCTTTATAAAGCATTATTAAAGTGTTTAGAAATGTGTGCGTGTGTTTTATTGAAGCACCAATGCGTCGAAAATAAATGTGTATTGGTGACGAATTTAAGGTTATCGTCAAATGAGAGCGGGCGTTTCCATTATATTTAGGCAGTTTGCAATTGTGTTACAAATAAAGAAGCTTTTGTTAAAATTTTAGAACCCATAATGTCAATTACTTTTCCCAATTTCATCATTAAAAATCAATTCCACTAAATACAAGCTATCAGAATTCCGCAGAACAATCGATGTACATCCTTCAAACATCAAAACCAACCAAACCATGTATGTCTGTGGCAATCTCCAGATTTTACCGGTACCGATCCGGTGTATGGTTGTGCGTCGTATTGTTTGTTCCGGCAGACCGGAAACCAGACAGGATTAAGTATCTATCGCAACCAAGAGCAGGAGGGACGGCGTCGATGTTAACATCTTCTCCGAAATAACATCGGCAGCAGCAGTGTTGCCAGTGTTGTGATTTATCGTTTGCCTCGCCACCACAGCCACCGTTGCCGATTAATCTTCTTCCGTTGAGAACATGAAAACCGCCCAAAGTGTGTGCTTGTCGGCGTCAACCGGAAGGATGTGCTGGAAACGGAAGTGGAATTTAAAAAAACAAAGTGGAAGTATCTTGAAATGGCTAAATTGTTCGACACAATTCTTCTAGAGCAGCTAAACCAAATAAACAAGTTCGATGTATAGAATCGATAAACAAGTTTCAACTTCATTACTCCAGATCCAAATCCGAACGGTAAGCTGTCAGCTAGTTTAGCACTTCAGGTGCAGCAGGACCCGGTCGGAATGATTTTCTCTGTCGTCCCTGAAAGGATTCCAGCGAGGTCGGTCCAAGACTCAAAGTTCAATATCAATTTCTACCCTTGTCTTTTATCTGCAGCGAAGCATAAACTTCCCTCGTGGCAATCCAGGTTGTGGATCCCGAGAAGTGGAACATAACATGGAAAATAGTCTTTCTGTTTTTTTTTTCAGTCACGAAAATTCGCTGTGTGGTTGTCTTCACAGTTCGCGCATTTTACGTGTTCCCCAATAGAAATATTCAGGTAAATATTCAAATAAATAATTCCGAAATAGCTGGCAATAGTAATGGCGCACTTTTCTAAGGCAATAGAAATGCTAAAAGTTTGTTGCACTAAACCGATACCATCCGAAATCAATCTGGGAGTCGACATTTAATTTGTCACTCAGATAGAACGAACGAACGAATGATATGGTAGCCTTAGTTGGTAATCACTTCAGCGCCGTAGGAAACGATCGGTTCACAGAGTACAATTACGGCGTACTGCAGAGCTGGCTGTGTGAATGAAACGTGTAATTTGTTTACTGTCACAGACAGTGCCGTTTTCCGATTTCGACCCCGCTGGCCAAGTGGCAAAAGTGAGAGAGAAAGATGTTATTTGATTCTTGTCAAACTGCACTCTAAAGTTAATGTTGATTTGGAGCAGCACTAGGTGATTTCATCAAAGTTTTTTTGAATGAAAAATATTGCCGAATGTTTTATTTATTTAAACATCAAACCATTTATATTATTTTTCAAACAAGGTCAAAATCATAATCATTAGTATGAATACGTGCGTGAGTGAGTGAAATATTGACTGAGTGAGTAAATGAGCGAGTGAATGATTGAGTGAGTAAGTGAGTTGGTGCCAAAACAAGATACCATCTATCCCGAATTTAACGAATAACACGTTCCAAACATTTTAGGTACCGTCATTAGGGGTGACATTGGGACTGACCGGTAAGATTGGGTCACACAAATGTTTGCATTTTTGGATATTGTGTGAAGCAGTGAGCAAGAAAGCAAACGATTAAATGAGCTGGTGAGTGATTGAGTAAGTGATAGAATGTGCAAGTGAGTGTTTTATTGGGAGATTTAGTTAGTAAGAGAGTGAATGAGTGAGTGCACGAAAGAATGATTGAGTGAGTGAATGAATGAGTTAGAGTGTGTGAGTAGGTGAGTGAGTGAGCGAATATACAAGTGAAAGAGTGAGTGACTTAGTGCTAAATTCTGTCCCGAATTGATTTTACAAATAACTCATCGCAAATATTTCAATATTTAATCGAATCTGTGTTGCAAATAAAGTTGGTTATCACAACCTTAATCACTCTCTGATTAAACGTCTCAGCTCCGAAAGTGACGCAGATTAACTCAATTATTTACCTGCTTCCGAAAAGTTTCCCCCTCTTCGAGGAAATAGGTGAGGAAAAACACACAGAGAAAGTGAACTCGTTCGTTTCGTTGGCAATGGCTCTATCAACCCGTATAAACGGATCAAACGGACCGACCGGGGCTGACCAGAAAAAGCAAACTCGAATTAATTATGCCCGAGAAGAGTGGCTTATTCCTCTGTGAGCTCCGTGTCTGCGCGATAAAGTCTGGTGGTTGTGCCGGATAAATATTGTATCAGATTACGCAGAGTTTGAAGCTTTTGTTTGCGACAGGTGTGGGGGTGCAAATTTGGCTTGTTGACTTTAGTTTGAAGTTTTATTTAGAGAAGGTTTGTTTAGTTAATCAAAATAATTTAAATCATATTTAGTCGGAATCTTCAACGATAAATATGCAAGGTATGATAAAGGAAAACTCATCACTATTTGTTTCCCGATTGATCGCAGTCATAAAATCAATTCAGCCAAAAGGTCACCCAGCATCACCCGGTTACGTCAATACCTTGTACAGAGGAAAAACAGCTGAATCGGTGAGTCATTTCCTGCCTGTCTGTAGCAGGGACCAATGGAATACAAATGCGCTGTTTACTGAACAAGTTTGCCTCGTCCCTTGTTGCATTATCACCTCAACACTGGATATGGATGTTGGTGCGATTTCTTGGAAAGAAAAATCATTTCCCCCAACCATCCAACCTCGACGTTGGAGAGGGAAGCCACGTAACGGAACGAAGATCCTTATCTGTGAACTCGTTTCTTCATCATCACCATCCACCCGGGACATGATTCGGTTGGAAGAGATGAATGCTCCACAGAGCACACATCCTCAGCAGTAGATACCTATACGGTGAGGTTGGAATAAGTCAACTAAAGCCACCTCTTCGGTGTAGACACCCACGTGACTCAATATGAGCATCCTTTCTCTGGTATTCTCTCTTAAGCAGATCTGATTTAATAACAACTTTGATTTTTTTTTTCATAAAACTATAAAAAACCCAAGAATTGAAAATCAAATCAAATGTAGAAAAAAAAATCACGACAAACTGTGACAAGAGAGCATCACATTGCCACGATATGAAGTACTTGTTGTACCTGCGCTCCACTTCGCTGATGTATCTTATATCCCACGGTGATTGGAACAATCTCTCTCGATGCGTGAGCAAAAGACTTTGTTTTTGTAATGCTGGCTGACTCCGGGGAAATCCGGCTGAAGCTAAAGGAAGGAGGTCTTTTCGTTGCGCTGGTAACAGATTTGCAAATTCAATGAAAATTTTAGTTTCAAAATTTCTTTTTTTTATGTTTAAGATTCATGATTTTCAAGGTTAACCATTTTCGAAAGATAAAAGAAACTTTGAAAACACCTACTTGTCTCGATTGTTTTTCCACCCATACGCCAAATCATATTGTCATATAGAGTCAACAGCACGTGCCAATCCGTTTAGGCTTCTGGGCTACAAAGCGCTACGTGACTTGCACTTGGTGGTTGCATTATATTTTCACCACCAAAAGGACAAACAAATCCTTTTTTTTCTCGGGTTTTGTGAGGAATATAACCTGAACCCCACAGTGATCGAAATACTTGTTTTTCATGTTTGGAGATCTTCAAAGTATTATTTTGCATCATCGTTGTGTACACAGTAAAAAAAGGTGACAATATTCTATCTGAAAATGTCTTTGTGTTAATTTAATTGAATAAAAAAATGTAAATTTAATTTTCCTTACTGCACATAAATTGAAACACATTGCATTGAATGACTCTTTTTTGTGAAAATAATATGTGACATTAGGGTGTAATATGGTTGTATGGAAAAAATTAAAGTTGTCCAAATTTAGTGAGCACAGCACATTTTCAGTTCCTTTTGGGGTTCTAAACAACTCCCCAAAGTTTGGGACCGATTGGTTAAGTCCTCACTTTGCGCAAAGCGATTCAATTTTCCATATAAATTTGTATGGGGAAAACCACTTTTTTGGATTTTGATATTTATTAAATCCACTTTTCATGCTATATCAAAACCGGACTCATATTCGGATGCTCTGAAATGTGCTCAATAACTTTGTCGAAGAGAGTATGGTGCTAGCTTGCCCCTAAAAAAATATACAGCGTGTTCAAAACTCGTCTGAAACGTGTTTTTTGCTCGAAAATCACGTTTTAGACGAGTTTTGAGGACGCTATATCTTCTTTCAGGAGCAAGTTAGCACCATACTCTCTTCGGCAAAGTTGTAGAGCACCTTCCAGGGCATCCAAATATGAGTCCGGTTTTGATATAGCTTGAAACGTCGAATTGTTAAATATCAAAATCCAAAAAAATGGTTTTCCCCATACAAATTTATATGGAAAATTGAATTGCTTTGCGCAAAGTGAGGACTAAATCAATCGGTCCCAAACTTTGGGGAGTTGTTTAGGACCCCAAAAGGAACTGAAAAAGTGCTGTGCTGGAAAATCGATTTTGATATTACACCCTAATGTGACATTTAACTGGAAATAATAAAAATTGATGCGGTGTTCTAGAATTCGAAAAAAAATGTTTTTAAATTTGTATTTTTAGATTTGAATGCAACAGATTCAAAAGCAAATTTAACATAAAATTGTTGTTAAAAGGACTTCTTTGTAATATTGGACATCCAATTAAATGGGTATTAAAATAATGAAAAACGCGATTTGCATAAAAAACATTAAAAATAGTTTAAAAATCGCTACCATTTTCTGTTACTCAAATGTTATAAATTGGTAGACATGTCATTTTATGGAAAAAAATGTTTCAAATTTTCGAAGTTTTAATCCCTATAACTCAGTTATATGCTTTTGAAAGTACTTTTTTCAGAAATTTCAGCAGAATGACCTTTCAAACTTTTCTTGTGGCTCGTGCATTACATTGGGTCCATACAAATGTAGGGGCTGAGCTATGCAAATTTTCGAAAATCTGTATATGGGTCATTCCACGTCAACTGGGTATACTTTTGGACTCGACCTTCACCGATTTGGACCAAACGTTCATCTATCGATAGTTAACAAAAATCCCAAGTTTGGTGCTGATTGGACCATCCGTCTATTTTTGGCACCGCCCTCTTTTTTGACGATTTTCTAAAAATCTTTTTTCCATTTAATCATAACATTGCAACTATTAGAGCAAAAGACTAAAGGTGCATTTTATAGAAAATTGTCCAAGGAATTCGATAAAAATAAAATTTTAACCCTTCAATGCTCCCTTATATTATATTTTTACGATTTAAGTATTAAAATTTAGTTTTGACCGATTTCCTATATTTTAATTTTTTTTAATTTTATCACCATCGTGTTCCTCGGAGAATTTTACATAATAATCAATGTAGACCTCAAACTAAAATGAACTACTGGCGAGATACACAAAATCAAACTTTTTTCAGTTAAATCGCTGTATCTCGCCAATAGTTCATTTTAGTTTGAGGTTTCCATTGATTACTATGTAAAATTGTCCGGGGGACACGATGGTGATAAAATTAAAAAATAAAAATTTCAATTCAATTCGATTTTATTTGTGAATAATCAAGTTACAATGAGTTCATTTAGGTACATAACAGAGTTTTGGTGTTCCTTTCAGCTGTGTTTTACACCATAATTCAATCGAAAAATTATTACTTTTAACTATGGAATAGACAAGAGTAAAAAAATAAAAATATAAAGAAATGATCAACTAAATTTTAATACTTAAATCCAAGGTTGAAATAAAATCTCTTCTAGCGAATATGATTGCCTGAAGAAAGGCCCTCTGAGTATGCTTTGATCTCGTTTCTCCTGACTGTCACTTGATCGTTGAGTGTGGCAGGGACGATTAAAAAAAATAATGATTGGGTTTAGTCGCCAACTTGCTGCGATCAAAATACAATCTTGCCCCTTTACCGCCAGCAGTCATGGGTTGTTACAATCATCGATCGCACACTTGACGAATGACAGCTAGTCGTGGCAATTTGAGAATAAAGATTATTCTCAGCAGTCTTATTCGTGAGGTGTTACAGGCAGCGATTAATCGCTAATTTAATCATAGTCATCGGATTTTCAACACTGCTTAAATCGTAAAAATATAATAAAAGGGAGCATTTATGGGTTAAAATTTTATTTTTATCGAATTCCTTCGACAATTTTCTATAAAATGCAACCTGTAGAAAGTCTTTTGCTCAAATAGTTGCAAAATTATGATTAAAAGAAAAAAAAAGTGTTTTAGAAAATCGACAAAAAAGAGGGCGGTGTCAAAAATAGAGGGATGGTCCAGATGAACGTTCCCAACGTTTGGTCCAAATCGGTGAAAGTCGAGTCCAAAAGTGTACCTAGTTGACCTGGAATTACCCTTATTGAAAAGCGATTTTTGATAAAATGCACTATTATGTTAAAATTTCAGGAAAAATAACTTTTTTTATAGTGTACATCAGTGGTTCTCAACCTTTGTCTATTTTCCTCCCTACTAACTAATTTTAAAGAACTTTTCTTGTGGCTGATTCATTCATTAGGTCCATACAAATTTGGGGGCGGTGCTATCAAATATTCAAAAATCTGTATTTTGAGAAAAGATTTTCTGATCGATTTTGTTGTTTTCGGCAAAGTTGTAGGATTATCCAGAACAAAATTGTGCACGGACAAAATTGCATTTTTCACCTAATGTTGTTGTAAATTATGGAAAAAAGGCCGTTGCAAATATTAGAGGGTAGAAAAATATGTTTTCTAAAACCTTCAATGTTTTAATAGAAATAGAAGTCTAATCAACTGAAAACAATCTAAAATGCATTTTCCTGCGTTTAATTTCATATTTAGCATGTCAGGGATCGATCAAATATATTTAGAATTTTTAGTGAAATTCCGCTGTGCAGTACTGCAACAAATATTTTTCAAAGGCTGAGAAAATTTGCAAAAAAAAATCTATTTTTGACTTTGTTGGTTGGACTGCTGGTTGCTGAGTACAGCCTCTTGAAGTTTAAATTTAGTGAATAATGAGTTTTTCTAAGTGTCACTTTTTTCCATTTGTGACATCTCGGAAACTTTTTTTTGAGTTTTAATGCTAAAACATAAAACTTTTGTGAAACCTTCTGTTCTTTGCTAGTTTTATTTCAAAATTAAAATATTAATCCCTTTCAAAAGATTGCTCTTGATTCTAAAAATTCGAATATATTCCGGTCCTTAAAAACGTTTTAGAGCAATTCCAGCTCAAATCAGGATTTTTTCTGGTACTTTTGTACCCGACCATCTCCGATTTCAATGAAACTTTATAGACATGTTATCCTAGGCCTATATAAGCCATTTTTGTGTATATGGAGCCAATAGTACTCGAAAATAACATTTGAGAAGGGCGTAAGTTATTTAAATATTTTTGTATTTTGTAATTTAAAAATTACTGTATCTCGAAGCCGTTGCGTCGTATCAAAAATTGGTCAAAGACAAACATGTAGGAAATTAGACGGGCTTTCTGAAAAAAAAAACTGAAACAAAAATACACGAGATGAGAAGGCAAACTTATGGAAAATTGGACGAGTTTTCCCGTAAAAATATTTACGAGACTGAAAAATCAAGTCTGTCATATAGAAATTGCCAAAAACCACAAAAAATCCCGTTTTTTGAACATTTTCTTTTTTAAAACTGCTGTATCTTCCCAAGGATTGGACATAGGACAATGGTCAATATGGAGACTTTTATGTAAAATTGTCTGGAAAATCGATTCCCAATACCGGTTTTCAAAAAATTTGACGTTTAGACCACTTTTCAAAAAAACAGTTTTAGTAAATGATTTTTGTATTTTTTTAGGAGAGACATACCATCCTGCATTTTTCGTCAGTCTTTTTGTAACATTTTAGGCTATTTCCTCAAAAAATTTTAACGAAAAAAAATCGTGACATCACTTTACAATAATTTAAGTTTTAGACTTAAAAATCAAAAAATCTCATAGAAGTGGCGTGTATTTTTGTTTCAGTGTATTTTTTTTAGAAAGCCCGTCCAATTTCCTACAAGTTTGTCTTTGACTACTTTTTGATACGACGCAACGGCTTCGAGATACAGTAATTTTTAAATTACAAAATACAAAAATATTTAAATACCTTACGCCCTTCACAGAAAAAAAAACAATTCTTGAAACCGTAAAGTCAGTTCACGATTATGAGAACCACGAAAGAATATATTCACGTTTATGGCGATTACGGGAATTGATTTTTTTCTGTGTTCTCAAATGTTATTTTCAAGTACTATTGGCTCCATATACACAAAAATGGCTTATATAGGCCTAGGATAACATGTCTACAAAGTTTCATTGAAATCGGAGAGGGTCGGGTACAAAAGTACCAGAAAAATTCCTGATTTGAGCTGGAATTGCTCTTTAAAGAAGCTGGAAAATAACATGCCAACATAAAATGCCATAAAATTCACGCTGTTCCCACAGTCACTAAGTGCAATAAGTGTATATAGTTTTAAAAAGCTAATCCAAACTTAAATGTGACAAATATTATAAAATTCAACGTGTAATGTTCAATGTCAACTTGGAAAAATACACACAAAAAAGCACAATCTGGAGTTTGCTTCTGACAGACGGCAAGCTTTCCCCCGTATGGCCTCGATTGTGCTACTCCCAGAGTGGGTTTTCAAAAGTGGTTCCACATACAGTGCACAAACACACACACACGCACCACCGAGTCCCACCGCCACCATAATCATAATCGAGTTGAATTTTCTCCGCTACCAACCCACCGAACAACGTTCGGAGAGCATATTTTCCCCCTCGAGGAGCAAAAGTTACGGAGCTTTTCTTTGGCAAGAACTTTTTTTCCTGCGATCTCGTCGTTGCCCTGGGTTGGCTTTTCTTCAAAGCAGAGGATGGTTTCTGTGTGTGTGTAACGAAATGTTAAAGTGTGTGTGTGTGTGTGTTTGTGTGCCTGCCCGCGGGGGCGTTTTGCTGAAGGAATTCCACTAAACGAAAAAAAAGTAAAGCAAATCGTACGAAGAATGGAATTCGACGGGCTTCGGGGGCTAATCGTGGTGACTCCTTGGTGCCATGAAGAATGTGCTGTGGGGAGAGTGGCATGGAATAGATGGGGATGGGCCTGCTCTTCTGATTTCTGAACCTAGACAGTCTGAACTTGATCTGAAAAGCGTGAGAATTTCACTTTGGATACAAAGTCACAGCATAAGATCACGGTGGGGTTGTGCAATTTGAACTTTTTTATAAATTGATAATAAACAGTCTAATGGAAAAATTCTGGGCTTATAAAAGTTATAACAATGTATGAATATTCATGAATATTTTTGTCAGGTCAAATAGATTTTTTCTCGTAAATAACATCTACTTTATTTTTTTGAAATTTGATTTTTCTTTATAAAGTAAAATTTTAATAAATTTTGATTTAATAAACCCTTCCAGTATCAGCACATGTTTCTTGGTTGACTTCCCAGCGAGCGATAGAAAATTAAGTTTACATAGTTTGATATTAAATTTTGTCACACAAATGCACGTGCCAACGACGACGGTGGTGGTTGCTGCTGCTGATGCAATCCATTATGCTTCTGTAATGAAATATGATGCTCCCCTTGGCAGGAGAAGCGCGTCCCAAAGACGACACCAACGACGATGGCGGCGGCGTCGCGATGCCTAGAAGTGAGTTTAATGCATGGCCCCATTAATGTGAGAAAGTGCACGAGTCTAGGACCAACTCCAACGGAACTTTCAAACTTGCTGATGAAGAGGGGACTGAGTGTGTGCGTGCGTGCTTGGGTGACAAAAACCACCCACAATTGCCGGGCTGCTTCAGGGGTCGTGGAAATAATGATAATAATGGCTTTGGGAAATTGCTTTACTTGATGAACGCGTTGCGCTGTTAAATCTGAAAAGAATTGTAGCCTCGCTAAGGTGAAAAAGTTTCATAAAAAAAAAGTTTACGCTTCATCTCAATTTGTGAAGTGCTTTAAGCAAATTGCAATCTTTTGACTTCCAGAAAGGTGGTAGAACCATAAAATAGATGTCAGCCTTTAAGGAATAGCTATTGATAAATTTGCATGATAAACTGGATCACACAGCTATCAATTTCAGTGGAAATGAATTAATAACGTTCGTGGAATGCTAGGTATGATTTTCTAAGAAATCCCCGCAAGCTTACAGCCCCTAAAGGTATGCATCCGTACGGTAGTAAGGAAAGGTCTCACCCATTTTCTGTGTCATACCAAGATTTAATAACGGTATTTCAGCATACTAGCGGGGGATCATTTTCTCATAAGAGCAGTTCTCTAGCTGTTCGCAACAACCAAAAAATGTTGTTCAATTTAAGTGTTTTATTTAATCTGTATAAAATTTTTACTTATGATATCAAAATAGTAGTTTATGCAACAAGTTGCAAAAAGAGGATTTTTTGAGCACGAGTCGTACATTTGCTCAACGAGGTTCACCGAGTTGGATAAATATGAAGAGTGCTGAAAAAATCAAGTTTTGCAACAAGTTCCATACAACATTTTTTGCAATTCCAAAAAACACACACTGAGTGAAATTTTATGTCAAATTTTCATGGATTTTGTCAATAAATCGTTTAAATCAAAAAATGTTGAAAAGTTTTGAGTGCTGAAAAGTAGAACTTTTCAGCATTTATTTTGAAAAGTGTTGCTATTCGATTCTGTTATTTTTGGTACAGAAAAGTAGGCTATTTCGTCGTTCAAGAATGACAGGAAAAGTAAGTAGTTTCACGACGGAATTGCAAAAAAGTAGTTTATACAACATTATGGTGTAAAATCAAAATCGATTTTCCAGCAAAGCAATTATTTAGTTCATTTTGTGGCCCTAAACAATACTCTAAAGTTTGGGATCGATTGTTTTAGTCCTATTTTTTTTGGATTTTGATGTTTATAAAATTATATTTTTGCAATTCCGTCTTGAAACTTTCTACTTTTCCTGTCATTCTCGCGTGACGAAACAGCCTACTTTTATCAACTAAAAATAACAGAATCGAATAGAAACACATTTCAAAACAAATGCTAAAAGTTCTACTTTTCAGCACTGAAATGGATGCTGAAAAGTTGAACTTTTCGGCACTAGTTTTGAAAAGTAATACTTTTCAACATTTTTTTGATTTAAACGATTTATTGACAAAATACATGAACATTCGACTTATAATTTCACTCAATAGGTGTTTCTCAGAAATGCAAAAATGTTGTATGGAACTCGTTGCAAACCTTGATTTTTTCGGCACTTGTCGTATTTATCCAACTCGGTGCACCTCGTTGGATAAATGTACGACACGTGCTGAAAAAATCATCTTTTTGCAACTTGTTGCATAACCTACTATTAACATATCAATAACAAGTAATGTTAAAATACCTAATCTTGAAAGTCATGATAATCGGTAATGAGAAGAAAAAATAATAACATCCCCAACACTTCGACTAAAAATTGTTATTGAAGAGATCTTATGAGAGAGTAAGACAAAAACAACTCAAAGTATGGAAGTATGGATATTCCAATTTTTGCCTTCCTCACCTTACTGAGGAAAGGCTATAAAATCACTCGAAAAACAAAATTCATAATTTGACTTCCTAGACCCACCTTCATGCATATGCACACATAATCAAATTGGGCATATCGACACATAATCAAATTGTGAGCAAATACCTGTGTGGTGGGATGTTGATCAAAAAATTACACTGGATTATCTCGGCACTGGCTGAACCGATTTGGACCGTTTTGGTCTCATTCGATCCGTCTTGGGGTCCCATAAGTCGCTGTTGAAAATTATAAAGTTTAGTTAAGTACTTCAAAAGTTATGCTTAAAAACGATTTTAACAAAAGTCCCGAAGATTGTAAAAAAAGTGGTTTTCGAAAGAAACCCCGTCATGTTATACATTTTTAGAAAGGTATTCGAAAGACCTTTTCAACGAGCTCAAAAGACTGAAGATCTGACGACCCTATCAAAAGTTATAAGCACTTAAGGTGAAGCCGTTGATCATTTTCGGAGATAATCGATCATCACTCTAAAATATTCTGTTCAAAATTCAATTTAACGAATTTCTGCACCAAAATGAATCAGCATGTACCGGTTGTTGCCTTCTTCAATTCAATTCAATTCGGTTTTATTTGTGAATAATCAATTTACAATGAGTTCATTTATGTACACAACAGAGTTTTGGTGTTCCTTTCAGCTGTGATTTACATCGTAATTCAATCGAAAAATTATTACTTATAACTATGGAATAGACAAGAGTAAGAAAAAGTTTTCAAAAAACTTACAGAAAGTGCAATGGGAAAAGGATAGCTAGAGAGAAAGCTTAAAACTAGATCACAGACAAAAATAATATCAATTATAGATGTGCTTGATCATCAGCTCTCCGAGGGCCAGAAATTGCTCCGCCTTGTTACGGCAGCTCCGAAACCGCGTCATCATCTCCCCCGCGAGAGCAAAGAACTCCGGCAGGGTAAAGAGATCTTCCCCGGTGACTCCTTGCTGGGCCGCATCGCCGCTACCGGCAGCGACCACGCTGGCAAACGAACGCCCCCATCCAGGAGGGATCGCTGGGTTGTCCGCTGGAACCGTACGCTGCCCAGCTGCAGGAACGGCTGCGCTCGTACTTCGCTGAGGAGAGTGGGACGCTGCTGCTTTCTTCTTCCTCTTTTCCTGCTCCTCGAGGTAAGTCTTGCGCGCGACGCATCCGCGGTAGTTACCGGTATGGTTGCCGTCACAGTTCGCGCACTTTACGCGGGGCTTAGTCTGTTCTGCATTTTTCCCCAAGTCCGCCTTTTGTGGCAGTGCGCACGCCTCCGAGAGGTGTGACTCACCGCACTTCACGCAGCGGGGCCGGAGGTTGCAGTTCCGCGAGCCGTGGCCGAATTTCTGGCAACGGTGGCATTGCGCTACGTCTGTCGGGTTCTTGGTGTAAAACCGCCAGTTTACCCAAAAACCGTCCAGTGTCTTAGTCCGTCGCAGATCTTGGATCTTGACGGTGCCGCGGTCGAAGTACAACAGGTACAGGGTGTGTGTACCTGTGACTGTTGTCTTTCGCGAGAGCACTTTTATCTCCCGTGGCTTTATTCCGGCGTTCGAGAGGTGTCGCTTCAGGTCGGCGATCGGACGGTCTTGGTAACCCTGCAAGACGACCTTAACAGGGGGCTTCTCTGGGTCGTATGTGTAGAAGTTGAAGTTGCTACGCTTCAGTTCTTCAAGCACCAGGTCGAAATCTTTTCTGTTCAGTGTGATCACTTGCACTGCCGACTTACCGATTTTCAGACAATATCCGAGGCCTTCCAGCAACTCGTCAACATCGTCCGCCAACGTGTCCAAAACAAAAATTGGAGGTGGTCTTCGTTCCGTTGGAGAATTGTTCTTTTTTGACGTCGGCACTTTTTTCCGTGCACGACCATCATCGTCGTCGTCGTCGTCGGTAGTGCTGCTACCGTCAGAGTTGTTATTTTCTTCGTCGTCGCTCAGCATCTGGAACTCGTTCCTGATGGGGATGTTGGCGGATGTTGATGTGCCACTGGTCGTGGCACCGGAAGTACCGGAACGGGTTCGCACTGGTGATCTTGGGACATATCCGGGATGTAGTAACTTTTTGTCGATGCCTTCAGCGCTGACGCTCCCCTGCGCGATGGCGGCCGACACGGCGCTGGTTTGTTTACCTTTTTGCACACGGCCGGTAGACGAACTTCGCGGGTTTTTCGAGGCCGCACTCGAACTGCCACGGCCACGGCCGGCCTTTGGCATGCTGCAGGAGCAAACTCGCGGCTAATCACGGTAAACTACGGCGAGAAAAATCGAAAAAACGATGGAGCACTGAGCACTTGACTGCTGCTTGCTCTCGTGCGTACACGGAGGTGTTGTTGCCTTCTTGAAGCCACTGAAGGAATTTTTGATCTAAATCAAATATGTCTCAAAGTTTACATAATTTTGTGGAACAGTCATTGACGTCCTAATTGGCAATCATTGATTAATGACGATTTCCATAACTTCTCAAGGAATGAGATAATCGTTACCAGAAGGAATCAGCAAGTTGCTTAGAATAGTACCCTACACACTAAGAAAAAGTCGTGTAATATTCCGTCTTATTTGATGCACATAACTGGAGCGTCAAAAAAGACGTAAAAATACATCAGATTGTAAAATTACACGATATTAAAAACTAGCCATGACAGTGTAATTTTACATGTATCGGTAGCAATGATGACGTATGCTGCAAAACCTTTTTTTAGATAGTTTCGGGAATAAAACAAAGTTGGTTGTTTTTAATGATTTTATTGAGTTTTCACGGTTATTTACACTTCCACATTTATCTAGTCCCCAATATAACAATTTGCACATAAACACTGCTTCTTCCTAAACAATGACTCTTCCTCTCCTCTGCTTGTTCCTTTCACCACCTTCAATCGGATTCCGTCACAAGTTGTGGCCCACAACCATCTCACTACTTCAATTTTTGCTACCTTCTAAATATTCTGTATTCTGGGTCACTTTCTAGAAGCACCAGCCGTTCTGAGTTGGCAGCTTGGAACGTCGAATGTTTGGTTTCCCCGGCAGCAACTCCGCGGCTGCTCTCCCGGATAAAAAATTACAACTGCAACCTGAACTGCAACAAAAAGTAACAAAAAAATATGCACTTTACGTTGGGATCCGACCGCGAACATTAAAACTTACCTCTGTCAGCGTTTTAATTGTGATATCCAGGCCTTGTTGTAGTAGATTCCAAAAATTATTGCGGTCCCCCAACGGAAAAAAAATTCTCGTTGCCAAACATCAACAACGAATTGACGTTTCAACTTCAGGCGTGTAAGAAATAAACACGTGGCATTACATTATATTTGATGTAACGTTACATCTTAAAACACGCTCCAGTTATGTGCATGAAATATAATGTAAAATTAGGTCAAAATAGATTTATTATCACATCAAAAGTTGTGCTTCACATTTTCAATAGCAAATTTGACATTTTGTGTCTAATATAATGTAAATTCACATCATAATCTCGATTACAGATTTTTTTTATTACGTCGAATAGTGAATTCCGTTAAGTGTAATAATCATTATTTTTTAGTGTGTACACATGGGTACTATTCTAAGCAACTTGTAGAAGGAATTTGTCAACATATTGATAGCGACGCAAAATTTATATCATTGAACGAAAAATCATGGCAATGATGGAAGTCTTCACGTTAAGCACTTTATGAACTTTTTAGAGAGCGGATCTCAGATAATTTGATGAAAACGTTGTCCGGATCTATCAAACGACCAACCGTTGAATGGTTAATCAAAAGACCTTTCTAACCCGGCCAGAACTATGGGATAATTTTTAACCAATTTTGTCAAGGATATTATTTTGGCCATGAAATGTGGTCTTTGTATCAAAACTTGTTTTATAAGTGAAAAATTTTATGGTTGATTATTTTAACTTCTAATTTTAGAAAAAATGTATTTTTTTGAAAATATGTAATATTTTATTGGAATGAAGCATTAAAATTGGAAATACCAAATAGAGTCTCGGGAATATTTCGCTTTTCCGTTATCGAATTTTCTTGTAATATTTTTTTTATGACAGAATTAGTTATTTTTCGTTATTTTACTGTTATTATTTTGTGTTATTATAACAGCTAAAATCTGGGTATTTTAATAGCTAGTTCTGATCTCCTGACCTCCTAAAAAAGAATAAAAAGTGCAAATATAAGGCACGGTATGACCATTTCTATGCAAAAAAAAAAATGTTTTAAAATGTATTTTACACCTAAGAAATTCTCTACGAAATCAGTCATTTTTCTTAAATTTTAATGTTTGTATTTTTCAATTGGACTGAAACTTTTTTGGTGCCATCGGTATGCCCAAAGAAGTCATTTTGCATCATTAGTTTGTCTATATGATGTTCCATACAAATTTGGCAGTTGGCCATACAAAAATGATGTATAAAAATTCAAAAATCTGTATCTTTTGAAGGAATTTTTTGATCGATTTGGTGTCTTCGGCAAAGTTGTAGGTTTGGATACGGACTACACTGGAAAAAAATTATACAAGGTAAAAAAAATTGGTGATGTTTTATTTAACTTTTTGTTACTAAAACTTGATTTGCAAAAAAACACTATTTTTATTTTTTTATTTTTGATATGTTTTAGAGGACATCAAATGCCAACTTTTCAGAAATTTCCAGGTTGTGCAAAAAATCTTTGAGCGAGTTATGAATTTTTGTATCAATACTGTTTTTTTTAATTGAAAAATTGGTCGTAAAAATTTTTCAACTTCATTTTTTGATGTAAAATCAAATTTGCAATCAAAAGTACTTTAGTGAAATTTTGATAAAGTGCACCGTTTTCAAATTAAATCCACTTTTAGGTGACTTTTTTGAAAATAGCCGCAGTTTTTCATTTTTTAAAATTTGATGCAAAATGGCTTCTTTGGGCATACTGAAGGCACCAAAAAAGTTTCAGTTGGATTAAAAAATACAGAAAAAATATCGAATTTTCGAAATCTGGGAGAACTGCTCACCTGCCCAGTTGTTTTGCAATAATTAGTTTTCAAAATATCAAAGTATCGACGAATTATTCAGATTTTGAAAAATATTTGCAACGGTCTAATTTTTTTAAATGTATTTTTTTTGGAATGCAAAAATTCAAGTTGCTCTTGCCTGCAACCGCCTGCTAAAAAATAAAAAAATTGTTTAAATTTGAAGAATGCATAGAGAAAGTTTCAGCCAAATAAATATCGCTGGGATCGATTTAAGTTGCATTTTATTACGTTTTTTTGGTGAGTAATCATTTCTTTGAATAGTAATAGTTTTGGAAAGAATGTATTTCAAATATGAAATTATATTTGTATCAACAAAATAAAACATCATCATTATACATTTTATTGAAATTGAATTAAGATTCTCTACGAAATTTCAAGGTGTTGTTAATTTTCAAACCAAGTCATACTAAAACATGTTATTACTTTCTATAACTTAAATATTAATATTAACGAGTTACTCACAGCAAATTGACAGAGAATTGTTCATTAGGTGAATTCAGCTGCATAGGGATGCAATCCACTTCATGTGGTGGGGGTGGTGGCTTATTCTCTTCCAATTACCCCTTATTATTACTGCCATTTCCCGCCGGGTGCCGTGTGTCGAGTGTTTGGTGGTCGTGTACGTGTGACATGGAAATGTATATTGTGTGGTGGAAAGTTGAATAAAAAAGTTACACTCTCTGATTTTATTACACCATTTCGATTAAAATTCGTGCTGCTTAAGTTTGTTTGTTTTTTCCATGGATTTCATATCAATCCAATTGAAGGAAAATATCGAATAAACTCAAATGCCCTGTCATTAAATCGACTCGCCTTCAAAAATTCCAACACATCCGTTATTATGTCTCGGTCCAGCACTGATAATTATCACCAGTTTGTCAAACAAATTCCTTCTCACTCCCCCAAAACTTCACTCAATTTAAACGCCATAGCAAAAGGGAAGTGATACTCATTATAGATGCGGACGAGGAAATCACTTTTTGTGGAGTCTGAAGCATCGTTGGCGTCGGTTGTTCCTTCTTGACTGGGGGTGGCGAACGCCATCAAGCTCAAATTTATGTGCATCCGTAATTACTGGGAAGTTTTCGCAGTCGCTCGATTCCAGGCTGGGAGCCGTGCCTTTTGGAAGTTGTTTTATGAGCGACGTGTTTTGAATGTTTTGTGATGTTGTTACTAACTGAGATTAAAATATCGAAATTTAAATAGAAAATGGACAAACATTACTAGAAATGTTTAGAAATTTATTCATGCTCCTCTTAAGCCTATCAAGTTGAGCAGCACCTGATGCTTTTCAAATTGATATTATTAATGAATACCAGGAGAGTAATATCGAATTCTGCAATTTCCATCAATTAACATATCTTGCTAGTAAATTCCCCCCCATTGGCTAATGTAAAATAGATTGCAATATTGCACGGACACACACTCACACCAACAGCTGAGAAGTATGCTCTCTCGGAGTCATACATAGAAATAGACGCAGCATCCCACGTTTAGCGGAAATTGACAGCCAGTAAGAGCAGCAATGTGCGAATGTAAACGCCCGGAAACAATAATACCTGCTGGCAAAAAAAGTCCTGAAGAACCGGAAATTCAATATTGAGCTGCAAGTGCCCGAGTGCAAATCTGCTTTTTCTCGCTAGGAATGAACAATAGAGATTTCCGTTTGATTTTCTGGTTTTTTGGTCATGAAATTAATTTCAATCAATGTATGAAAAACGAGCGCAATTAATTTATTACAGCATTCCGCTTCCAAGGTAAATAATAAATACTTTATTCGACGATTCGAGCATGACTCTATTGTCCAGTGTTCTATTTCCTGCCGGGAGCTGCATTACAACCGGGTTTCCGGTGCACAGACTGTTTGTGCGCAGCGTTTATTTAAATTGCTTTTGTGCAATGTTTTTTTTTAAACTGGTTGAAGGCAAAAGGTAAAATACTACAATACTGCGTTTTTTGCTTGAAACTGTATAGGAATCAGCAGTCGATACCTTATCGTTTGAATTAAAAGTCCAATCGAGCCTTGAAATTAGAATCAATTTATCTGGGGTGAAGAGTAACGTAAATAAATACTAGGGAAACCCATTATTATAATCAGGGATTAGTGGAACTAATTTTGAACGCTTTGCAATTTAAATCACAGTAAAAAAAGTTTAATTTGTTTATTTGTTATTTAAAGTCGTTTTTTAGTTTGGCACAGCTACCTAAAATTATATTCTCTGGAATTTATTGAAAGTAAAAATAACTTGAGTTTAAATATATTTTTGATTTACTTTGAGTGGAGTTCCAGCAAAGTTTCCATTGCACGGTCTCACAATATTTGCTCAACGCATAAATTTCCACTGATTTGACCCGAGCTAAATGTGTGTGTGTTTAAGCTTCAATCTCAACTCGACGTTGATCTGTTTGTCGTGCAAATTGAACTGTTTGCACTTTGTCACGGGGAGGAACCACGCGCCGGAAACGTGTATTTGTTTGATGAGGTTCTCTTGCGGGGTGTGTTTTGAATGCAAATCGAATCATGTCAGTCGAACCGTGACTGGTGTGATATCAACTGTCACAGTGAGGAGTCTGTGGCGTAAGAAGGATGCGCGTATCTTAGGTGATAGCTGATGGGTGATCAAACATTTTTAACAAATCTTCCAATAGGTATTAACTTAACAGAATTTTCTTAGATTTGATTTAAATCATGTTTGATGTTTAATTAAGGCTATTGCAAATGTTCTTGCGTTAGTATGTTCACGCATCCTTCCTCTCCTGTAGATTCTGTGAAGTGTGATCCGTTCACTGAATCATCTCTGCGGTTAATGCAACGTAGTAGGCCTAGCCACTTTAATGAGTGTTTAAACAACTCGGGGATGCTCGAATGTACTACAATCTTTATTATTGACAAGAAAAAACTTGGGTTGTAATCTAATCAGATGTTCTTTCAGGATGGTTTCTTCGGAATGCCTGCGCTTGTGTTTGATTAGATTAGATTAGAAATGTTTTAGCAAGAATAAAAGGCAAAAAATCCGATAAACATAAATAATAAACTTTAGGGACGACATTCGTCGTTTCTTTCGAACAGTCGTCGTTTCTTTCGAATGTCGTCCCTAAAGTAAAAATCGGAGACATGTCGTTAGTGTCGATACAAAACAATAAATAATAAAAATCATGCGACTCTAAACGTGTTGACTTTTTAAGTGATATTTATATTCTTTCTGAGGTTTTCCCAATTTGGATTGTTTTTTTTTAAGTTTATGTGTGAGGATGGAGCCAAAAAAACATAGTAAGGTGGATAACGTTCGTTGTGATTAGATTGTGACTCGGACTCTGATTTTAACGCCAGCTCTCCATTAATTTCAATTCATTTATTCCAGTTAAATTTAATTAGTGAGTAATCAATTCCAGAGTTTTTTTTGAAAATGTCCAATAAACCAAATTTTCAGTTTTTGCTTTTTGGGTGTTTTTAACACCCCTGACTCAAGGCGGTTTTAAAAACACCCAAAAAGCAAAAACTGTAAATTTGGTTAATCTTTATTGGACCTTTCCAAAAAAAAAACCCCAGAATTTACAATTTGCTGTTTTTGCGTTCCAAACAGAGTTTTTGCAATGCTTTAATCTCTGCTTTAAATCAAATTAACGTAATTTCTATTTGTATCGGAAGTACTTCAGGTATTCGAAATATTTTTTTTTAATTTTTCTCCTTTTTTATTTACTAAAGATTGTCTGCAATTGCAGACAGCAAATAAAGTAGTAATCCAGCTGCGTGTAAAAGACCTGGGTGTAAAATAAATTTTGCATTATTTTATGAAATTCTCTGTTATATTACATACTAAAATGGGAATGGGAAACCTACTTTACCGAAATGTCAAGCCTATATATGCGTTTATCCATTCCATTCTTCATCGGTCTGATGGCCGAGCGGGCTAAGGCGCCAGTCCTTACTGATGGTGCTGGGTTTGAATCCCGTCGGTTGCAACTTTTTTTTTGTGTTTGCAAAAAATGTACATGCAGTGTGTAATATTAAGTGTTTATTTTGACGAAGGTGATGTGCATGCTTTGGTATGCGATTTTACCATCGAATTTTTTGCTGTGAAGGCTTAATGCCTGGGAGGGTATTTTTATCTTTGAAAATGACTATTTGCACTCAAAGAATGTCTGGCAAAACTTAAACTTCAACCATTTCATTCATTGGGTTTTAAATTTCAGGTCTTATTTTTTCTAATTGCTTCACAGGCCGGATCCGGGTGCTCAGAAAAATAATCCTTACTTGACATAAATTTTGACATAGGACTATGTCTTTACTTACTATATTGGGGGGCCAGTTCAGAAATTCGATCCAAAGCGTCACTTTTAAGCGTTAAAAAAGGGGACATTTTGAACGCTTATATCTTTTTTCCCTGTGAATCAATCCAGATGGTTGGACCACCAATCGAAAGAGGAAGACTTCAGCTATTGTTTAACTACATAGATAGTCAGACTAAACATAGTTAAAGCACTTAAAACATGCAATCAAAATGAGTAATTTTTCAGTACAAATCGGACAGATGACCAATCAGAGCGAGCGTATGCATTCGAGACCGCGCCCCTTTTGTGCCGTTCTCCGGTTGTGCCGCTATTTAAGCAGAAAATTTCGCAAAAGCAAGTCACTTTGGAACGAGCACTCGAACTGTGCACGTCGGGCCGGCGCGGAGCAGCAGCAGCAGCGGCCAATAGAAGAAGAGGACCAGCAACCAGAAGGAAGAACCACCGGCAGCAGAAGGAGTGAAGCGGACCGCGTTGAAGTCACTATGATACGGCGGTTCTCATGAAAAATGACGAATTGGTGGTGGCCACAACCTGGAGTGGCCGGTGCCCTCAAAGAAGGTTCCCCCGGGGCCTGGGGGGACATTTACAGAAACATACGAGTTGTTGCAATATGGGTATCAAAATTCATGGTTTTTGATACTGAACATGAAAATTGACAATTCGACCGTAGTGGCCACAACCTGGAGTGGCCGGTGCCCTCAAAGAAGGTTCCCCCGGGGCCTGGGGGGACATTTACAGAACCATACTAGTAGTGGCAATATGGGTATCAAAATTCATGGTTTTTTATACTGAACATAATAATGGCCATTTCGACAGTAGTGGCCACTACCTGGAGTGGCCGGTGCCCTCAAAGAAGGTTCCCCCGGGGCCTGGGGGGACATTTACAGAAACATACGAGTTGTGGCAATATGGGTATCAAAATTCATGGTTTTTGATACTGAACATAATAATGGCCATTTCGACAGTAGTGGCCACAACCTGGAGTGGCCGGTGCCCTCAAAGAAGGTTCCCCCGGGGCCTGGGGGGACATTTACAGAACCATACTAGTAGTGGCAATATGGGTATCAAAATTCATAGTTTTTGATACTGAACATAATAATGGCCATTTCGACAGTAGTGGCCACTACCTGGAGTGGCCGGTGCCCTCAAAGAAGGTTCCCCCGGGGCCTGGGGGGACATTTACAGAAACATACGAGTTGTGGCAATATGGGTATCAAAATTCATGGTTTTTGATACTGAACATAATAATGGCCATTTCGACAGTAGTGGCCACAACCTGGAGTTGCCGGTGCCCTCAAAGAAGGTTCCCCCGGGGCCTGCGGGGACATTTACAGAAACATACGAGTTGTGGCAATATGGGTATCAAAATTCATGGTTTTTGATACTGAACATGAAAATTGACAATTCGACCGTAGTGGCCACAACCTGGAGTGGCCGGTGCCCTCAAAGAAGGTTCCCTCGGGGCCTGGGGGGACATTTACAGAAACATACGAGTTGTTGCAATATGGGTATCAAAATTCATGGTTTTTGATACTGAACATAATAATGGCCATTTCGACAGTAGTGGCCACAACCTGGAGTGGCCGGTGCCCTCAAAGAAGGTTCCCTTGGGGCCTGGGGGGACATTTACAGAAACATACGAGTTGTGGCAATATGGGTATCAAAATTCATGGTTTTTGATACTGAACATAATAATGGCCATTTCGACAGTAGTGGCCACTACCTGGAGTGGCCGGTGCCCTCAAAGAAGGTTCCCCCGGGGCCTGGGGGGACATTTACAGAAACATACGAGTTGTGGCAATATGGGTATCAAAATTCATGGTTTTTGATACTGAACATAATAATGGCCATTTCGACAGTAGTGGCCACTACCTGGAGGGGCCGGTGCCCTCAAAGAAGGTTCCCTCGGGGCCTGGGGGGACATTTACAGAAACATACGAGTTGTTGCAATATGGGTATCAAAATTCATGGTTTTTGATACTGAACATAATAATGGCCATTTCGACAGTAGTGGCCACAACCTGGAGTGGCCGGTGCCCTCAAAGAAGGTTCCCTTGGGGCCTGGGGGGACATTTACAGAAACATACGAGTTGTGGCAATATGGGTATCAAAATTCATGGTTTTTGATACTGAACATAATAATGGCCATTTCGACAGTAGTGGCCACTACCTGGAGTGGCCGGTGCCCTCAAAGAAGGTTCCCCCGGGGCCTGGGGGGACATTTACAGAAACATACGAGTTGTGGCAATATGGGTATCAAAATTCATGGTTTTTGATACTGAACATAATAATGGCCATTTCGACAGTAGTGGCCACTACCTGGAGTGGCCGGTGCCCTCAAAGAAGGTTCCCTCGGGGCCTGGGGGGACATTTACAGAAACATACGAGTTGTTGCAATATGGGTATCAAAATTCATGGTTTTTGATACTGAACATGAAAATTGACAATTCGACCGTAGTGGCCACAACCTGGAGTGGCCGGTGCCCTCAAAGAAGGTTCCCTTGGGGCCTGGGGGGACATTTACAGAAACATACGAGTTGTGGCAATATGGGTATCAAAATTCATGGTTTTTGATACTGAACATGAAAATTGACAATTCGACCGTAGTGGCCACAACCTGGAGTGGCCGGTGCCCTCAAAGAAGGTTCCCTCGGGGCCTGGGGGGACATTTACAGAAACATACGAGTTGTTGCAATATGGGTATCAAAATTCATGGTTTTTGATACTGAACATAATAATGGCCATTTCGACAGTAGTGGCCACAACCTGGAGTGGCCGGTGCCCTCAAAGAAGGTTCCCTTGGGGCCTGGGGGGACATTTACAGAAACATACGAGTTGTGGCAATATGGGTATCAAAATTCATGGTTTTTGATACTGAACATAATAATGGCCATTTCGACAGTAGTGGCCACTACCTGGAGTGGCCGGTGCCCTCAAAGAAGGTTCCCCCGGGGCCTGGGGGGACATTTACAGAAACATACGAGTTGTGGCAATATGGGTATCAAAATTCATGGTTTTTGATACTGAACATAATAATGGCCATTTCGACAGTAGTGGCCACTACCTGGAGGGGCCGGTGCCCTCAAAGAAGGTTCCCTCGGGGCCTGGGGGGACATTTACAGAAACATACGAGTTGTTGCAATATGGGTATCAAAATTCATGGTTTTTGATACTGAACATGAAAATTGACAATTCGACCGTAGTGGCCACAACCTGGAGTGGCCGGTGCCCTCAAAGAAGGTTCCCCCGGGGCCTGGGGGGACATTTACAAAAACATACGAGTTGTGGCAATATGGGTATCAAAATTCATGGTTTTTGATACTGAACATAATAATGGCCATTTCGACAGTAGTGGCCACTACCTGGAGTGGCCGGTGCCCTCAAAGAAGGTTCCCTCGGGGCCTGGGGGGACATTTACAGAAACATACGAGTTGTTGCAATATGGGTATCAAAATTCATGGTTTTTGATACTGAACATAATAATGGCCATTTCGACAGTAGTGGCCACAACCTGGAATGGCCGGTGCCCTCAAAGAAGGTTCCGTCGGAGCCCGGAGGTTTTTTTACAGAACCATACGAGTTGTGGCAATATTGGTATCAAAATTCATGGTTTTTGATACTGAACATAATAATGGCCATTTCGACAGTAGTGGCCACAACCTGGAATGGCCGGTGCCCTCAAAGAAGGTTCCGTCGGAGCCCGGAGGTTTTTTTACAGAACCATACGAGTTGTGGCAATATTGGTATCAAAATTCATGGTTTTTTATACTGAACATGAAAATTGACATTCCGACAGTAGTGGCCACAACCTTGAGTGACCGGTGATCTCAAAGCAGGTTTCCCCGGGTCCCGGAGGGTCTTTAACAGAACCATACGAGTTGTGGCAATATGGTTATCAAAATTCATGGTTTTTGATACTGAACATGAAAATTGACATTTCGACCGTAGTGGCCACAACCTGGAGTTGCCGGTGCCCTCAAAGAAGGTTCCCCCGGGGCCTGGGGGGACATTTACAAAAACATACGAGTTGTGGCAATATGGGTATCAAAATTCATGGTTTTTGATACTGAACATAATAATGGCCATTTCGACAGTAGTGGCCACTACCTGGAGGGGCCGGTGCCCTCAAAGAAGGTTCCCTCGGGGCCTGGGGGGACATTTACAGAAACATACGAGTTGTGGCAATATGGGTATCAAAATTCATGGTTTTTGATACTGAACATAATAATGGCCATTTCGACAGTAGTGGCCACAACCTGGAATGGCCGGTGCCCTCAAAGAAGGTTCCGTCGGAGCCCGGAGGTTTTTTTACAGAACCATACGAGTTGTGGCAATATTGGTATCAAAATTCATGGTTTTTTATACTGAACATGAAAATTGACATTCCGACAGTAGTGGCCACAACCTTGAGTGACCGGTGATCTCAAAGCAGGTTTCCCCGGGTCCCGGAGGGTCTTTAACAGAACCATACGAGTTGTGGCAATATGGTTATCAAAATTCATGGTTTTTGATACTGAACATGAAAATTGACATTTCGACCGTAGTGGCCACAACCTGGAGTTGCCGGTGCCATCATGGAATGTTCACCTTGGGAGAACATTTATGACAATTTTGCCGACAAATCTATGAAACAAAATAAAATAATCTTATTTCAGATTTCACTAGCAATCCAAAAACACATTCAAATTGTTTGGTCCTATGTCTTTCGGTTATGTCTCTGACATACCATCTTGAACTTTTTTGTTATTGAAAGACGCAACTTTTGGTACCATAACATCTATAGGTCATCGCTGAAATTTTCAAGTTATCGCAGTTTTAGTGGAAAAAGTTGTTTTTTTGCTGATTTCGTCATTTTCCCGTTTTTGCGCGTGACGCGTCGAAAAACTCAGTTTTTATTTTCAAAAAAGCATATCTCTGAAACGTACGGTTCGACATCACCAATTTTTTGATATGTTATGTGAAATTTTTCGAGGAATCCGATAAAAATATTTCCAGACATAGGCTCTTTGGTCCAGACAAGGTCAAAACGCAATTTTATGTTTTCATGCGACTTTTTCAAATGGTAAGCTAGATTTTTGAAACTTCTTACTATTTTTCCCAAATAGTCAAACTCATCACCTTTCTTTTGCGTCTAAGACAGCTAAAATCGGATGAAATAGCGCGGAGATATGATTTTTCGAAAAAAGAGGTTTTTGCAAAAAATGACGAAAATTGCCATTTTTCAGACCACCCTAACACGGCGTAGGTCACCCTAATGGCCAAACAAAAAAATATGGGCCTAATTATTTTGGCCAAGGAACCCCTAGAAAATTTTTGAGCCCTATCGGAGAACTTTTATTTCGGTTTAGGCTCTTTTCAAATGGAATTGCTGTATATGTTTTTTGAATTCGTAAACATTGAAATTTTTCCAAAATCATCATTATTTTTCTCGATTTTGATGTAAATGTTTTCAAAATCGACAACATTGTTGTTTGAAATCGGAAAAAAATGTTGACGATTTTGGAATGTTTACGAATTTAAAAACAAAGAGTTAGGGGAAAGTGGGGCAAGTGTAACAAGCTAAGAAGATGCTCGTTATAACCCATTAAAAACGTTAAAAAATCGGTCGGATTTTTTATAACCGTCTTATTCCAGGTCTTGACTGAGACTTTGATAGAAAAAGTTTTTAAAAAATCCTGTTTTTTAATGTAAAAAATTGATTTTAAAATTTTTGATTTTCCGTACGTTCTACTCAACTAGTGGGGCAAGACGAACAACCCGTTGGGGCAAGAGGAACAATGCATGAAACAACATGTTAATTTGCTAACAATTGAACTGTTATCACTTAGATACATCAGATTATAATGTATTTGAAACGATTCTTTCATTTTTAGATTAAAAAATAATATTTTACTAAAAGTTTGATCGTTTTTACGAAAAAAAATTATTACTTAGATGATCAATAGTAAAATTTTATGATATCCCTATTTTTTTATGGACATTTTTGTTAACAATTGTTTATTAGTTATTAAGTACTTTTATGTATTTATTTCACAATAAAATATGTTGTTTCAGCAATCGTTTTTTTCCATACTAAAAATCCAAATGGTACACTTGCCCCACCTGAACATGATTTTTAAAAGCTCTCAACAAAAAAATCTAAAGTTAAATCATACTTTATAATAGGTGCAAGTCATTGGAAGGGACACTACTGATCTAGGAAAAATAGCATTTTGATAAAATGAGCCTTAACACGAATCCTAAGCCTTATTTTGTACTTTCCAAATATTATTGGAAAACAAAGGTTTTAAAAAAAAACTTCAGTAAATCTTATGCCCCGTGGCGTTTACATCGTTTTGGTGGTTATGTGGTAGTAGAATCAACTAATTGCATTGCTAGCAACAATTCCTCATACTGGAAATAATCAAATTTGTAAAAATTACTGTCGTACGAGCGATTGTTCCTCTTGCCCCATATGGTCGTCTTGCCCCACCTTCCCCTACCAGAGAAGTTTACAAGATTTCTATCCGTGTGGTGTTCAAAATCTGTTCTGGTAGATTTGGTTTTATTCCCAACTATCAATTCCTAAGCAGCCTGAGCAAGAAAATTCATCATGTTTAATACAATGTCTCATATGCTGGGTACCCTTCCCGGGCGGAAAGTGAGTTGGTTGCGATAACTTCGAACTATCTTGGCTTGTTTATTTGCATCTTGTTGTAAACTCCTCGAGTTATGACGACTTTTGAAACCGACTGCGTATCATGGAAAGTATATTCCATGATCATACTGCATTATCTACAGTTGATATTGAGCTGTTAGTGGTAGTTTTTTTGGAAAATTTCGAAAATTATTTTTTTTTCAAAAATTTTACCCGAACATCATGAAATGATTATTTTGACTTTGTTTCAAATTTATGCTGGACTTAGCAAAATTTGCAGTCACTGACCGAATTTTCAATTTCCGATACTTAGAATAATTTTCATGAGCTGATATTTTAAAGTTTGATTTTATTTATGCTGGACTTTGAAATTTTTGCGTATATTTTTTAATTCTTTACTTTTTACAGAAAAAGCATTTTTTTGGGACTTAGAAAATTTTCGGGAGTTTGGAAACATGATAAATTATTTTGATGTTTATTTTTGCTTTGAACCAAAATTTCGGAAAAATCGACGAAATTACAGGACATTTTTGTCCGATTTTTACAAAAACATCAGTTTGTTCCTAAAATATTGTCCCTAACAAAACGTCTTCATTGAAATTTTGAAATTCGAAAGTTGGTTTTTAATAATTATTGATATACCCCCTACAAAAATCGTTCCGGCACTTAGAAAATTTACGGGATCCGTATCACGACAAGATTTTTGGTAGAATTTATTTAATTTTTTGGACTTAGCAAAATTTTGGCTTTTAGCCAGTAAAATTTCGGATAAATCGTCGAAATTACAGGAAATTTTCGTCCGATTTTTACAAAAACATCAGTTTGTTCCTAAAATAATGTCCCTAACAAAACGTCTTCACTGAAATTTTGAAATTCGAAAGTTGGTTTTTAATAATTATTGATATACCCCCTACAAAAATCGTTCCGGCACTTAGAAAATTTACGGGTTTAGTATCACGATAAGATTTTTGGTAGAATTTTTTAGATTTTCAGGACTTTGCGAAATTTTTGCTCTCAGCCAGTTGAATATTTTTCAACATTTTGAAAAATTATTTTGATAAGAAACATTACCAGGCTTTTTGGAATTTTACTGTGGATTTTTGGACTTAAGCAATTTTAGGAATATTTTCATAAACTGTTATTTTTAATTTAAAAAAATGGAATATAGAGACTTTGGATTTTTCGTGATTTGGAAAATTATTATGACATTTTGGCAATTCAACGCTTTCTCCACAATTTTTTAATGAGTTTTTAAAGTAAAATAATTTTTCAACTTTGAAAAATCTTGTTTTGATGTAAGTGCGTATATTCCTGCAATATTACTCATATTTGTGAAGAGGAAGAAGGGGGGAGGGGGGGGGGGGTCTGAATTGTGGCGGGGTGCATTAAAAACCAATAAAATTATTTTTGGGATCAAAATCTACTTTATGAACTTGATATGATTTTTGGAAGATTTCAGTTGTTTGCTACTATAAACTCAACTTGATGTGGCATTGTTGGTCAAATAAACTCAACAAGATTTTTCGCAGATACGCCTCGAACAATTTATGTTCGTGGCCATGTTCGGTTATCTCTTAACCATACCCTGGGGTGAACTTGACTTGTTCGTGTTTTTACGAACATAGGTAGATTTTTCCAAGATGCAACTTTCTGCCCGGGTTATTATCTTTGATCATTAAAACTATGTATGTTTAAAATTGAAAACAAAACTTAATTATTTTTCAGTGGAGCAACGCGGTACTTTAACACAAAAGCTAATTTCAATGGAGACGCTTGGTAGACTACCGAAATTCGTATTTCTGTCATCAAAGTTTTGAACGAGCAACTCACCTGAAAGTAGATGACGACCTTGCACATGGCCTTGCCCATGAACCACGTTTCGGTCACGTCCCAGACGACGGTCGGCGGCAGGCAGAACAGGATCACGAAAAAGTCCGCCACGGCCAGGTTCACGATGAAGATGTTCGTCACGGTGCGCATCGTGTGGTTCGTGTAGACCGCGATGCAAACCAGCGCGTTTCCGACCTGCGGTTTTTCGTGGGGGTGGGGGAGGAGGTGGAAAAGCACACACGTGTGTAATTAGCGATTAGGGCGAGTGTGGTTCGGGCATGAGTGGTCATTAGAAATACATTAATCAATGCTGAGGTGATACAGGTGGTATAATACGGTGTTGTACCATTGAGGTTGCATCTAATTAAGTGGATTGTCGATCAAAATGCTACGCAAAGCTTCACACATTCATGTGGGACATAAAATTTTCGAATTGGGATTGATGTCAAGTCTTGCAGTCGTACCTCTAACCAATTTTCTCTTATTTGCAAACAGAGCTAACCAAACGACAAACCAAATCAGAAGAAAATTTGTACCAATTTGTCAGTTGATTGCATCGGTCAAGCAAAAAAGGTTTTTTATGCTTTCTGAGCTTTTATTTATTTGTTTCAATCCTTTGTGGACAGGAATTGTCTGCCATTGCTCGTGACCCGAGAAAGGGACACATCAACATGATGATCAAGAACGAATGAATGAGTGGATGGATTTATGGAAATGCCTTTCGGTGCTAGGACATCCTTCAACGTGGCGGTAGCCAGCTGCTGTCAGCATTCAATGAACGTTCTCGCATTGCTTCAAGAAAGTGGATAAAAGGTTTCAACCTTCTTATTTTCATGTTTTGTTTACTTTATTTGTTCACTTAATTACTTATATTTTTTTGCTGTATTATAAAAATACAAGTTTCCACCTTCCCTATGTAACATCTTGAAGCCTCATTGAAAACCTCAACACTGTTGCAAAGTGAGGCTTGACGATGGAAAATGATGAAAAGTTTTTTCCTCCTTTTGCCTTCTAAGCAGCCAGAAAAACAACACGTTCCGTTCCGCATCGCCGGGCACTAATTGGATTTTGTGTGCAAATGATTGCGGAGGCACTTTGGGTTTTTTGTTTGTCCGCCTCTTTGCATACGGCCTGTTTTTGTTTGACTTTTGGGGCTTCATATTGTTGCTGGATAATTGAAATGTGTGGAAAATTAAATATTTTTTTTTTCTAAAAAACATTAAGGGTTCTCTGGAAATGAAAACAATGAGCAAAAATTTGTACGAGTTGTTTAATTTTTTTTTAAATAATGTTTATATTCACTAAACTTAATTTGCACAGCTTTTAAAATTCGTTATTCAGCCATTCCACGTCAAACAGGAAGTCTCCAAATCAAAAGTTCTCCGATTTGGCTAAAATTTAGAGTGGGGGTTGTTTGAACCAAATAATTAGACTCGTAGTTTTTTCGTCGGTTTTCGTAAAAAGCACATTTTCAATAAATCATATCTCCGGAACGGCTGAACCAATCATAGAGCGCCATGTTCAGTTGGTATTTTTAAGAAAAATATGTGGAGGTTCGAAAGCAATAGCTGAATATTTGAAAAGGTGTTTTTTTTTATTTGAAGGTCTCGGGACCAAAGAGCTAATATCTGAAAATATTTTTCCTTGATTGCTTGTTATAGTTTACATAATTTATCCAAAAATTGCGAATATCCATTAAAACGATTCGGAGATATGATTTTTGTAACATAAAAACTGGGTTTTTCGAGGCGCCGCGCGCAAAAACGGGATAGTGAATAAAACGGGTAAAAATCAGCTCTTTTCACTAAAACTGCAATAACTTGAAAATTTCAGCAATGACCTACATGTACACATTTTTTTAAACTTTGCCATTTTTCGTTACTCAACTGTAAAATTTTTTGGAACATGTCATTTTAAGGAAAATTTAATGTACTTTCCGAATCTATATTAACTCAGAAGGGTCATTTTTTCATTTAGAACAAAACTTTTCATTTTAAAATTTCGTCTTTTCTATCTCCAGCCTTTTTTTATTTTTGTATTATTTTTAAAGGGGTGGATTTTTATCATTCAAATTTTGCTTGAAATTTACTTCGAGTTAATTGTGGTAATTAATATTAAAAGGTTATTCACCAAATTCAAATTAATGTATTTAAGGAACTATTGAATTAAGTGTACTAGAAAAATTCCTAATGCTGAAATCAAAATACCAAATTTACTAAGACGTCAATTTGCATGGTATACCATTTCGAATTTCAATACACTATTTTTGTCTGGACAGCAACTAAAACTGTATGTAGACTTCTATGGATAAACCGATGATGCAAAATGGTCGTTTGAGGGAAAAAATGCACATTTTCTTCTAACAAGGTATAATTTTCTTAAAGATGTATCTAACTTTCTGATGTAAAGTCTAAAACTCTACAAAAGCACAGAAATAATCTTGCTCTAAACAACGGCGCAATTTGTATACATTTGATTGATTTTAGAATTTAGAGTTCAGATGATAATAAAATACTTGTTTATGTTTATCTTTCTTAACTATTTTTAGTACAAAGTTTGAAAAAGTGGCTTTTCCCTCAATTTCAATTATTCTTGTGAGATCTAATCCTGCCTTTTGACGGGGTTCGATCCATAAATTTGCCAAAAATCCATTTTCAAACTTTTTTTTTAAATCTTTTTTTAAATCTTTAACATGCATTTGAACTTTTAAATGATATGAACATCTTGGAATTATTTAACTTAATTTCATAATATCATCGATATTTTGTGAATTTGTGATTATTGCATAAATGCAATAAAAAAAATTTAAGCAAAATTTAATTTTGCATAATTTTGACAAATGACAAAAATTTTATCCAGAATACAACAATTTTGTGGTACCTTGTTGCTCTAAATTATGAAAATTTGATCAGCCAGAAAATTTAGTGTTCTACCATATTCTAAGAAATTTAAATCCATTGTCAATGCTGCATTCTTACCAGCTAAGTAGGGTCAAGATGGTCAGCTTGGTTCGACAGAAGTAAAATTGATTGGAAACCTTATTTACCGTAAAATGTGATACATTTTAATCAGATTGGTTCGGTCCCCCCTTCTTGTCAGCACCAGACACTACTTCCAGTGAAATCAATAGCTCATATCCTGATAAAAGGTTGCCCAAATTTGGGTCATTCTCCGGGGGCCTACCTCGGCTTTTCTTCCCCGAAAATCAACAACATAAACTGACAGGTACTTATTGAATCGCTCATCGGCTGTGGCTGCCCTGCCCAAATCCTACCAGCCTCGGAACCGGATCCGAAAATATCTATAAATCTGTCAGCCTCGCCACGAAGATGTCCCCCAACAAGTCTCGTCTTGGGGCTCGGGAAGAAAAGAGTTTCCCCTTGCATTTCTATTTTCCCCTCTCATCATGCCGAATAAACTCCCACCAGATTCTTTCTTTTTTTGCTTTCGGTTGACCTACGAAGAAAATCGTCCCGGTTGAGATTTATGACGAAAATAAGGAAATTGGATCTGTGAGTTATTATCCGGGAGGGGTTTTCTTTGTGTCTCCGCTGAGTTGCGTTGGAGTGTTTGAGCTTTTTCTTGGTCTCTCTTCTTGAGCTGCTACTGATGGTTTCTGAATCCAAATCGAAAAGGATGGAACTGGGGAAGATTATTGACACCCGCCTGGCAGATGATTTTTGGGTAATGTTCCAGACTTGTGGTTTTGATGTGCGTGTCCTTTGTCATTCGTTTCGGCGAGGAAGGGATTTGATGCATTTGATGGAAATTTTTTGTGGATTTTGTTTGGTTTCTTTATGGGAGTTTATTGGATTAGGGAATGCTTTATGCCTTGTAATGTAACTATATTTGAAGTTTTGTATTTGTAGATTTTTGTATGTGTGTGTTTTGGATTTTAAAATTTTTGTATTTTTGGATTTTCGAAGCTTCACACAAAGAGATTTGAAACTATTGGGCTTTTCTAAGTCGAAAACGTAACTGCGCACTCTATAAAGCTTGTCAACGTCCGTCCTTTAGCAGTTGACTAAGTGGCATTGGGATAATCGGGGTTAATTGATTCTTAAATGGATATTATAGTTTATTATATTTTCAGTGTGAGTTTCTATGCATTTCATATTTGATTATTTAAACTTTGGCACTTTCATTAATTTTAAAGATTTTTTGGACGAATTCAAAAATACTTATCAATTTAATTATATCGCTATACTCTGTATCCCCCTTCTGATAAAAGCTTCAATAAACAGTCCATCTGCTCGGCAGTTTCAGCTCCAAGTCGACGTCGTCGTGCTATCATGTCGCACCCGCCATTTTGACGTTCCGAGAAAAACGCGTTTTAATGTTTGACCTTGAATAAACAAAAACGAGAGCACGCAATGTAAACAATAAAAAACACGTTTTGTTTGGCTGACCATTCTGTGCATTGTCCCGAAGTTTGGTTGAAGTTGGTTGCTGGAGTCCCGAGTTATAATTACAAATGTTTACGGTAGTCTAACTTGTACGTGCGTCAAACGCATCCTGACCTGAAATCCCTTTGCCCTTTGTCACACTTACATCAATTTACAGGGAGTGACAAGATAGCACGACAGGATTGAAACATCTTTTATATGTAGAGAGTGACAAAAATTTTCGGAGCTTTTTTGGTTTTCATTGAATATCTCAGGATTGAAATCGAATTTTGGGGATCTGTGAAGGTCAAAAGATGAGGCATTGTGAGCTGCACAAAATGGCATTCTTAACTCAATTTGGCCCAAAATGCACGTACGACAAGTTAGCACGATGGCGACGAAGTGATCCATCTCCTGGCCAAGCACCCAGAACGAGATGAGCGTTCAAAAAAAGGAAAGGACAAAGTGAAGAGCAAAAATGTCTCGTCTATAAAAAAGGGTACAAAAAGCAGCAAACAAGCACGATTTCTTTATGAGCCTGATGATTGCTTTCCCCTGTCAATCGCGCCAAGACTCCGTGCAATTTCACGGAAAATTACCTTCGTGATCTGAGGGTGTTCATCCCGGCCCAGAGTACTCTATGATAGAGAAGGAATGCAACACGCAGACATGAAAGGGCGAAGCAATTATAAACTAAGGTGGGAAAATAGTATGAAGAAATGATTGGTTCGGAGGTGTTACCAGGGGGATGTAACCTTTTGAGTAGTTGATTGCATCTCGATATTTTTTTCGCAATTAAACTGGTGTTATTGACTTTTTATTTTTACGTTATTTGGCCTGAATTCATATTGATAATGTGAAACTATTCATTAAAAGATATTTTTGGCTAATTTAAAGTTTAACATTTTTTGTCAAAATTGTGATTAGTTACATTTTCATTAATGTTATATGTTTATTACACAGAAAAAAATTATGGTAATATTTATCAGGAAATGGTTACACAAAAAAAAATGATGGTAATATTCATCAGGAAATGGTGACAGATCTTGTGGCAAAAAAATGTGTAATATTACATCAGGAATTGGTGAATTTTCATCAGTTTCTGATGAATATTCATCAGTTTCACATTTTTACACATTTTTTGAGTAATATTACTCATACTACATACTCAATTACAACATTACTAATATTACATACTCAACCTACCAAATTTTAAACATTCCAAAATTCAACTTTTTTTTGCTGTGTAGTTTTACTCTAGAAAATGATGAATTTTCATCAGGTTCACATTTTTGCACATTTTTTATGTAATATTACTCCAAAAAAGAGTTAATATTCAACCTAACAAATTTTCAACATTCCAAAATTCAGCTTTTTTTTCTGAATAGCTCAACTGCACACCAAAAAAATGATAGTAATATTCATCAGGAAATGGTGACAGATTTGACAGATGTCAAAAAAAAAATGGTAAATTTTACCCAGAAATGATGAATTTTCATCAGTTTTTGATGAATATTCATCAGGTTCACATTTTTGTAATTTTTTATGTAATATTACTCCAAAAAAGAGTAAATATTCAACCTGACAAATTTTCAACATTCCAAAATTCAACTTTTTTTTTATGTGTGTTTCAACATAAACCTGAGAACTATCCCCCACCTATTAGCTATTTCGAAGGTTATTTTGTAACTTTGAATTAATCAGCTGTTGAAAGATAGTCCACATCTCAGCTTAGGATAGTAACTCCATACAAGTAATGCTTAAACAACGAAATAAATGAAATGAAATAAACCTGAGAAAAAAAGTGTTCTTTTGAAATTTTTACACCTTCCGAATTTAAACTATTTTTGTGTTTTTTTTTGTATTTTCTATGATTTGAAAACTTGATGGTGTTTTTGACCATTTTGATGTAATTTCATTTCAATTATCGTGTAAAAGGGAATTACATAAAAAAAAACATGAAATATTTACCAGCGAACCCCCTATGCTTCTAATTGTTTGCATAACTTTGTAGAACATTGATCACTCTAAAAAATAACCTTGCAATTTTACATAACACCATTTTTGAAGTTTCTTTGTGGTTTTTTCGATGATTTTTTTTTTGAAATTATGTGTACGCCGTCATACCACACCTCCGTAACGAGGTATTGAAAAATGGGCTTTGGATTCGTGATCAAGTATCTCTACCTTTTAGAACCCCTTAGGAGTTACCCTGGAGTGTAGCTAAGGACCTGGATTTACCACCCAAGTAACATTTTTTTCCAGGAGTTCTACAAGAGCTCTTCAAGATAGCTACAGCATAGCAGTTTGGACCGCGGTAGGATAAAATTCTCTTCAAAACTTCTTCAGGAGTTTGGAAGAGTACTTGAAGAGAGTTTTATCCTGCCGCGGTCCAAACTGCTATGCTGTAGCTATCTTGAAGAGCTCTTGTAGAACTCCTGGAAAAAAATGTTACTTGGGCAATATAAGGCTTTCTAGGCCCAGTGAAACATATATAATTTAACCCAAAACTGACGAACTTCTCGTCACAGTGTGCTGTCACAGACTCGCGAAATTTGTTGGCTGCATATCGAGCGCTCAGTAAAAAAAAAACAAACAAGAAGACGATTTACAAAAAACTTTTGCTAGAAAGAGATAGGAAATCTGATGCAAACAAACACCCAGCTGCTATGTAAACATATTTTGAATGTGTAGGTAAATTTATAAATTTAGTTTTATCCAAACTCCAAATTTCTGTAATTTAAAGAAAAGGAATTCTTATTTGATGACTAAACATTTAATAATAAAGCTCTGTTTAGTTGAATTTAAAATATTTCAATTATTTTGGGTTGCCTCATCGAGCCATTCAGTCACTTTCGGATGTTGAAAGAGTTCTTTTTACCATGATTCAGCACAAAGTGTTCCCCTTTTTATCAAAGAAAAAAAGTTTGCCGTTGCCATGAAGATGTCGAAGTAAATCTGTTTGTGACACTTTTCACAACAGCATACGACATATTTTTTTTGAAGTCGGTACAAAGCGCGAATAAGGTGTTTTTGCCACTTTGCATATCTACAGGCAAAGCTGAAATGATTTACACATATTGCAGTAGGAGTGTTCCTTGTTTTACCTTTGAATTTTGAATATCATATCAGCACAAGGTTACTTTTCAAGCTAGATTTCTAAAATTTAAAATCTTTTAGTGAGTAGAGTAAGGAAATATTTTGTTCAAGAAGTTTTCAGTCTAAAAAGAAAAAGTTCGTTTAGGGGTAACGCCTTTTCCTGCAAAGTTAGGTGTTGGCTGGAGAAAAAACTTGAAAGAAGCTTTGCAGCGTGTGTGGGGAAACCTGTTTCTAAGGAAGTACAACTTTTCCACAAAGAGGGGCCCGCTTCGTGTCACGTGTGGGAATTTCATTCATTCGTTTCATTCACACCAGTTTTTAGCAGAGGGTTTGCGTATGCGTGGAAAAAGAGAAAGTAGCATAATGCTGTATGCCATGGCAATGTTTACTTATTTATGTTTGCTCGTGTTGACACCTCCAGAGAAGTTGCTGGAAGTGAGGTATTTAAAAGTTTGCCGACATTTACCTAGCCAATTATTGGATGACTTTAGGTTCTATGGAAAATTCGTGCAGAAAACGAACTATTTTCTTCGGAATTTAACCTTTCTCAATTCATTCTGAATTTTATAAAAATTCTTCAAATTTTTGAATATTTTACAACAATAAAAGTATTCTGAAAATAACGACAAAAAAAATTATTTGGAAAACTACTTGCCATGAATTTTACTCATCAACCCAAGAAAAAAAGTAATGGAATTAATATTTCCAAAATGCATATTTTTTTAAATTATTTTGCAATTAACTTTATTCATAAAGGAACCATTACACTACGGCAAACAAACAAACAAACTCGCACTTTTTGATAGTTTGCCAGTTTGCCTGCTTTGTTTGTTTGCCTGGATTTGTTTGTACAAATGTCAGCCTGCATACATTTTGCCTTGAAGTGAAATTTTTGATTGGTTGTTTGCGGTAGTGTAATGGCTCCTTAATTTGTGCCATGAATGTTCATAGATTCATGATTTTAAATTCACGGTTTCATAAAATCACTTTGAAATCATGAAAAGTATCACGAAAATTGCAAAACTAAAGATTCATGAAACTTTTTTTTTGTGTAACATGAGACGTTTAAACTGCCGTAGTAACCAATCAAAAATTTGCAACAATATCAGTGTTCCCAGTTTATCGATTTGTTTACTTATTCCACTTCTCTTACTGTAATCATCTGTTGCCATCAAACTAATCGAAAGGAAAATTGCGTTTTCCGCGTCTACCCGTCGAAAAATAAACACATTCCAGGTTCGTCCCCTGGTTTTATTCTTATCTCCGATGGAACAAAGCCGATCATGACCGGTGTTCCGTGGTTCCGATTGTTGCCGCTAGGGTTCGCCACCAGGAAAAAAGGAAGCAAAAAAGCCCTGAAAAGTTCAATAGACTTCCTATCCCAAGAGGAAACAGGAAAGAAATTACACTTTGTGTTGTAATTTTGCACCTCGAGAAAAAAAGAAAACCGGAAAACCGGAAGCGCTTGAGCTGAAGGTTAAACGGTTTGCTGCGGGGGACCGCCCGGAATGTGAGACAATTTAAATCTGGCAAATTACGGCTGGTGCAATTTTCGGGGAAAAACCGACGGAAAACTTTTGTTGTGAGTGGATTGTTTTGCTGGATTAGGTGAGGATTACGGCATTTTTCCCCGAAAGCGATCAGTGAGAAGGAAAGTTTTTTTTGCTTCTGTTTGACGTGGTCAATTTGAGCGGAAGTAACTTTGCTCATAAATAAATTTATTCAAGAGGTGGAATTGAAGCAGTGAGTGGCAATAAAACGGTTGATTGCGATTGAGAACTGTCGATATTGCCGTAATGGAATTGAGGAAACTTGTTGAATGACTTTGGTGGCAGGAGAAACAGCTCTTTTAAATTGGTTTGATATTTTGGGTCATGAATAATCTCATTCAGTTCCTTCTAAACAACAGTTAAGCGAATCTACAACCATGAATGTTGCATTTCAAGAGTTGCTTTTATAGAATAATTGCAAAATCAAAACACAAACTTAAATAAAATTTGCATTGGCATAACTTGGCAAAAAATGATCTGCTAAACACTACAGAACCCTCCTTTTCAAATGGTCCAAATTAAGTCTTGATTTGAAATTTCATATATTTTAATTGGAGCTTAAACAAAAATTTGTCATTTTTCGTAAAATTTAATTTACATATAAAAATTAGTCTACAAAACAAATTGGCAACACTGCCAAATTAATTCGGACCATCTTGTGGTTAAGCTGATCACGTTTTGGGTATTCAATATTTTTCCGAAATTGAGAAGTGTTCAAAGTTGAAATAAAAACTGCGCAATTTTCTTGAAAGTTTTTTTTTCTGAGAAGTCTCAAGCAATACCTGAAACATTGCAAAAGATTGCTGTAAAATTGTTAAAACTCAACATATAAAAAATGATGAAAATTTATGTCAGAACTACAATTTTGCAGAAAGTACTGGATCGATTAGATAAATGATCTTTTGTGATTGATTAATATTGGAAAACTGACACATTTCAAGTTTCTGTAAAAATTTAATGAAACTCAGGGGCATGTATAGCCGTCGAAGAGCTTGAAATGTATTAAACAAATTGTACTCAATCATTTAAACTCCACAAAAAAAAAACATTTCAGCAATCCTTTCCAAATAACCTCATAAGCAACCCTTCTCCAACATGTAATCCTTCACAAAATTCTTACATCGCCAAAACATAATCCTGCTTCGAAGAACAGTTTGAGCAGGTCCATGTTGGAAAAATTCTTCACCGAAGGGAATTTTCCTCTGGTTGGCCACAGTCCAGCAACAACGTCTAAGTGTACCAGACAGACAGAATTCCTTCAAGTCCCCTTTTGGGTGATGGCGATCCATTTTTTATTCTTAGTGGAATAAAGTAGTTTTTTAATAAAAGGAAAAATTAGTTGTTTTGTGAATGTTTCATTTTAAATTTGGTTTTAGTCGAATTAATGGAAACGACTCTTAAATTTAAGTGTAAACTTTGGTGCAACATTTAGCATTTCCCCCCGTCAAAAAAACGTTCATCATGAGCCAAATTAATCCCCGGATAGTTTCTCTCGAAACAACCAAAACCAAAATGCCACTAAACGAGAATGTAAGTCGCATCGTCTTGGTGTGGTTTCACTCTTGGGTCCTTGTGTCTTTTTCTACCAAAAGGACTTCCAACCATGGTCACAGCAACGACACGACAAAGTCTTTCATTCCAAGTGGAACTCAACACTGGAATCGAGCGGTTGGATTACTAATCTAACCCCGGGGAAAAACAAAGTTCAGTTTGGATGTAAGTTGTAATCCAGATTCCAACTCCAAGGACGACGCGACACCAAGACTGGTGTCGAGTGATTGATTTTGTCCTGATTTGTTCCGATTGGTGGGAAATCGATCGGCCCTTCACTCTTAAGGGGGAAGGCAAGGTCACTGACGAAAATGTAATTACGCCACCCAGCTGTAGTGGACGGCACCCGGAAGTGTCCATCAATCAACAAACCGGCTTGACAAAAGCTCAACTTTTACTTAGGATGGCGATTGCGATTCGAGGGAACGGTGATGGTCGGTCAACCGGAAGCGAGTCAACATGACCAACGCAACGTCCTAACTCAATGTTAAACGCTGGGAGCATTGTGTCAGGATATCCTGCGCCGGGCTCTTTTTTTGACCAAATGGTTTCGATGATGTAAGCCAAACAAACTCACTTGTCGAATCCATTTGGGCCGGTTTGCTGAAAGGGATGTCGGAGTGATTCGTCGGTTTTCGATGGCAATGATTTTGTTTTTCGGCGAATCACTTTGCAATGTTTAAAAACTTAAAAGCCATTTAAAAACCGGCTAAGCTGAACGTTGAAAATTCGTGCATTTTGCTTGGGAAATCGAAAAGAGTAAAGTAAGGTTGAGTGAAGGTCAAAGGGATAATACTGCGATAGACAATCAACTGAAAACCGCAACAATAGTTGACATACATTTTTAGAAACCATTTTTTCATTTTTAATAAATCAGTATTTGAAGTATTTGAATTATTTGAAGTATTTGAAGTATTTGATGTATTTGAAGTGTTTGAAGTATTTGAAGTATTTGAAGTAAGTAATAAGTAAGTTTTTTTAAGCATTGTAAGTATTGTAAGTATTGCAAGTATAGTAAGTATTGTAAGTATTGTAAGTATTTTAAGTATTTTGAGTATTTTAAGTATTTTAAGTATTTTGAGTTTTTTAAGTATTTTGAGTATTTTAAGTATTTTAAGTATTTTAAGTATTTTAAGTATTTTAAGTATTTTAAGTATTTTAAGTATTTTAAGTATTTTAAGTATTTTAAGTATTTTAAGTATTTTAAGTATTTTAAGTATTTTTAGTATTTTAAGTATTTTAAGTATTTTAAGTATTTTAAGTATTTTAAGTATTTTAAGTATTTTAAGTATTTTAAGTATTTTAAGTATTTTAAGTATTTTAAGTATTTTAAGTATTTTAAGTATTTTAAGTATTTTAAGTATTTTAAGTATTTTAAGTATTTTAAGTATTTTAAGTATTTTAAGTATTTTAAGTATTTTAAGTATTTTAAGTATTTTAAGTATTTTAAGTATTTTAAGTATTTTAAGTATTTTAAGTATTTTAAGTATTTTAAGTATTTTAAGTATTTTAAGTATTTTAAGTATTTTAAGTATTTTAAGTATTTTAAGTATTTTTAGTATTTTAAGTATTTTAAGTATTTTAAGTATTTTAAGTATTTTAAGTATTTTAAGTATTTTAAGTATTTTAAGTATTTTAAGTATTTTAAGTATTTTAAGTATTTTAAGTATTTTAAGTATTTTAAGTATTTTAAGTATTTTAAGTATTTTAAGTATTTTTAGTATTTTAAGTATTTTAAGTATTTTAAGTATTTTAAGTATTTTAAGTATTTTAAGTATTTTAAGTATTTTAAGTATTTTAAGTATTTTAAGTATTTTAAGTATTTTAAGTATTTTAAGTATTTTAAGTATTTTAAGTATTTTAAGTATTTTAAGTATTTTAAGTATTTTAAGTATTTTAAGTATTTTAAGTATTTTTAGTATTTTAAGTATTTTAAGTATTTTAAGTATTTTAAGTATTTTAAGTATTTTAAGTATTTTAAGTATTTTAAGTTTTTTAAGTTTTTTAAGTATTTTAAGTTTTTTTAAGTTTTTTAAGTATTTTAAGTATTTTAAATATTTTAAGTATTTAAAGTAATTTAAGTATTTGAGGTATTTTAAATGTTTGAATTAAATTAAGTTCTTGAAATAAAATTGTATGAACAACATTTTGGGTAAAATTTAACATAGATAATCTATTTGATTTTTATCTGGTCATCCTCGTTTGGATTTATTTTAGGTTGCTATTTATTAGATAATTTGTAAGGTTGTTTTTAAGATGCCGAAAAAGTTAACTTCCTGATGGAATCCTTCGGGCACAACTTTTGAATATATAAGTTCTTGGTTTATAGAATCGTATGACCCAAGAAAATATATTTGAAATTTTTAGAAATGTCCCTGACTTCCAAACATTTAGAACAGGACTTTATTTCGGTTTTAGCAACATGCAAGCTCAAAGGCAATATTAACTGCGTTAAAAATTATTTTCACTCAAATTTTACGGAAATAATGCCGCTGCAATTAGTCAGCCCTTTAATCGATATTACAACCTGATTAAAATGCTATATTCATGGCATTCACGTGCATCCCACTAGTATAAGTTTCAATTATGAACCCTCATACACAGCCACATATGGACACGGAACCTAGAATCCCATCAAAGGTGTCACACGACATTAAACACTAATGAGCCTTCCCGTGTGGGTCTAGCCCCAAGGAAACCACGTCAAAGGTCGCGCGGGCTCCATTTATGTGCCATTAATGTCTTCCTCCCTTTCCGTTGGCATGGGAGGAAGTGGTTTAATTAAATTTGTCCCCCTCTCCCTCTCCCTAACCCTACTCACCAGTCCCATGATGAACACCACAGTGTGAGACGCGATCAGGATCCACTCGGCGGTACTGGGATAGATGTAGTCCAGCAACAGCTGCCGGTACTCTTCGTACGTCAGGTTGCAGTACAGCGGATCCCCGACGCAGGTCACGTTGTGATCGATAAAGCAGTGCTCGTAGTACTGCTCGTCCTGCGTGCCACCAGCGGCGCCCGCCGCACCTCCGTACTCGTCTGCGTCCTCGTCGCACAGGACATCGTTGTGACCGTCCAAATTGACGATTGTGTAACCCGGGGTCGTGACGGTGAGGTTTTCCGTTGGTGCCGCCAGTTTGCCTCCCGGACAGCTTCCGGTTGGCTCCGCGGTGGCAGAACAAATGGACCCATTAGGATTGCCGGCCGTCGTTGTCGTCGTCGAACTCGCGGAGGAGAAGGATGCCATGTCTACGGTGGCCGCTAGTTCAGCTGTCGATGACGCCGATAATGGAGTTTCTCGCACTTTAATTACGTCGCGCTTGACCAGGGTTGCCACCGGTGGTGGTCGCGGCCACTGCGTCCACGTTGATATGTTGTTTTTATGGTCCCCGGTGAAGAAGGAGGCAGAATAAATCATCGTCGTCCCGTTGGCCGGTGAACTGGAACCGTTGTCGTCGCTGGGGGTTTTGGAGGCTGGGGCACCGCTGCCGACCTGGGCTTCGCCCAAGCCCAAACCGGAACGGAGTGCCGCCAGCAGCAGGATGGAGACCGGGACGAAGGACTTCATGGCGTTTCACGGTCGCAAGCGGCGGTGATGACGATGATGATGGTTGGTCTGAAATGAATGAAAGAGAGATGTTTTTCAGTTATGAATGGGAATCTTTTTCCGTTGTTGCGAGTGGGAATAGGGGGACAAGCGTGGATGCAAATTGAAGTATAATGACCAGCTCGGGGGTGACTGATTTGATAGGATTTTTAATGATTTTGGAATAAAGAAGTGGAAGTCAAAATGAAAGAAGGAAATTGATTTTGAACAGATGGGTCTTTCGATAAAAAAGGATATTTATCAAACCAATTTTTTAAATCAAACATTATTTGAAAAATAACCTTGTTTTATTTACAAACAAATCAAATTTGTTGTTAACTTTTTTCTTAGTGCTCAGGATAGTATTATTTTTGCCTATTTGGGCCGAATTTTGGTCATGTTTTTATACAAAACAATGGGTAGTGGTAGATGGTGTCTTTCACTTTTGGGGCAATGACTGTCAATGATGATTATGAATACAGTGTTCAGAAATAGCAAATCAAAATGAAAAAAATCACTATTTGTAAAAATCTTCTACAAACATTACAATGCAACCCATTTTTTGTTTGAAACATTCTGAATCAAGATTTGAATGTTTTTCTAAAACAAATATGGCAATATACATCATGAGACAATCATTATTGTTTGGAAAATATTGAAAAACATGAAAAGCAATCAATGTCATCAGGGCCCCGGCGATGGCCTGAAAAAAGCTACCGAACAACTTTGGCGGCGTATGTTTATAAACATTGCGAAGTGTAAACACGATTTTTTCTTGATTCAAAAGTTATAAGAGTTTTAGTTACTGCTGCTAAATGTAAAATGCGTTGTATTTATGTGGATACTTCGCAGAATCATAAGATGCTGCAGGTGATTGCGACCGCAGCAGCGGGTTATGTCGGCTACGGGGATGGCAAGTCTTCTACTACCAGGTATGTTCTTTTGGTTGATTTTTGAGTATATTATGAGTATATTGAAAATAAATCTTCGTAGCGCTGGTTTGCAGCAAACTGCTGGACGTGACAGATCTCCGATGCGGGAGCTGGAGAATGTTCCCAAAAGCAAACGAGCCTGTGCAGTGCTGCGTCCAGCGGACAAGGAATGGTTTCACTGGAGGAGTTGGAGCACTTTCCGGGCATGTTGCCGCTGCGGAAGCTGGAGAATGTGACACACAGCGAACGGACCGGGTCAAGAACGCCCCTATTCAGTACTGTTTCCATCGGCCGGGGCAACGTGCTGCTTGAAGAGCAGGAGAATGTGACAAGAACGCCCTTGCACAGAGCTGCGCCCTCCGAACGAGGCAACGTTCCGCTGAAAGAGTTGAAACAAGTTCCGGGAATGTTCCATTGCGGAAGCTGGAAAAGTTGCATCACAAGAATGTACCTATTTCAAGGAAATTTAGGATTCCAACCAATAAAACTGTAAAAGATAACAGTTTGTATACGTTTTTTTCCAAACATTCGCTCCGAATATACGTTTTTCGGACAACAAGAAATCATTGCAAAGCTACATAGTTTTGAAGCGAATCCGACTACAACTCCCGCTTCTGGAGATTTTCGACTCCAGCACTCCAAAAAGATCCGACTTGGAAACCTACTCTGACTCCAACAACAGCGCCTATACAAAATTGTCAAAAAGTAAGCCTACTATGGCTGCGACTGCAGATAATTTAGCGATTTTGACTCCAGCTTCTCAGATTTGTCGATTCCAACTCCAACGCACCAAAAAGACCCGACTCCACCGGTTCCGACTCCTTAGCACTGATATATAATACAATAAATAAAATAAAATTAGGCAATAAAATACAAAATAAGTCTTCCACAAAGTGTATGAAATGTTGAATGTCTCCCAAATTTAGACAAAACAAAATTTAATTATTGAATTTATACTGGTATAATGCTACCAAACTATAATAATAATTTATTATAATGTTAAATTCGGAAGAAACAGGAAGAAACACTTTTTAAAAGTAATTTCCATAAAAAGGCACAAGTTAACAAATTAGCAAATTACCCCGAAACAGTATTTATGATGTGCGATATTAGGGTAATTCATACGTTCCAGACTGTCAAAATTCTAAAAATGTCAACGCGTCCGCCGCCATTCTTCGGTACGCAGCTTTTGTTCCTGTATGACGTTTCGAGGCGAGGCCCTGAATGTCATCTTCATTTCGTCGCCATCGTGCTAACTTGTCGTACGTGCATTTTGGGCCAAATTGAGTTAAGAATGCCATTTTGTGCAGCACACAATGCCTCATCTTTTGACCTTCACAGATCCCCAAAATTCGATTTCAATCCTGAGATATTCAATGAAAACCAAAAAAGCTCCGAAAATTTTTGTCACTCTACATATAAAAGAAGTTTCAATCCTGTCGTGCTATCTTGTCACTCCCTGAAAATTGATGTAAGTGCGACAAAGGGCAAAGGGATTTCAGGTTAGGATGCGTTTTACGCACGTACAAGTTAGACTACCGTAAACATTTTTAATTATAACTCGGGACTCCAGCAACCAACTTCAACCAAACTCCGGGACAATGCACAGAATGGTCAGCCAAACAAAACGTGTTTGTTATTGTTCACATTGCGTGCTTTCGTTTTTCGTCAAACATTAAAACGCGTTTTTCTCGGAACGTCAAAATGGCGGGTGCGACATGATAGCACGACGACGTCGATTTCAGGTTTCCGAAAAAATATCTTATTTGATAAGTATTGTAATTGAAAGATAATTCTGATCTTGAAGAATTTGTGAAGAATTCTTGCAGTTAAATTAAAAAAAGAGACAAAATCATGCATGCAGATTAAAACCACAGTTTTTTGCAACAAACTTTCTTACCTCCTTTCAGTTAAAAATGTCTCAACGACCTTCAATACGGTCACCAGCTTTCACCAGCTGTGGCAGCATCGATTTCCGCTCTCGTTCGTTCTGCAATCCGTTTCCGGTCTCATTTGTCCACGTCTGCAGGATATAATGCAATCTGGGGGGGTGTGGGCGTAGACTGTCCTTGCCTTTACTGTCTCCCCAAGTGCATACAATAGTCGTGTAGTTCTTTTTTTTTTGTTTCACACCCTGCACCATCGGCCTGAACAACGTACTCCGCAATCCGTGCTGCTGCTCCCCGGGGAACCATCACCATCGTTAAAAGTGCCACCACCTTGGATGATGTATGATGAACAGCCAGTGGACGCCGGTTGACGTCGGGGCTTACGGGGGAGAAGCTGGTCCATCGTGTGTCCCTTTATGTGCAAGGATGAACAGATTTACGCTTTTGTTGCGTGTGTGTCATAATCTGAAACAAGACAAGACCAGAATGGATTGTGTGAGCTATGACTCTTGTCATTGCGAAAAGGAATTTCTTTAGAGACGGAATACTGAAAGAAATTGAAAGAGTTTTCAGGATGGTTTGCTTGAGGTAATAACGAGTGTAGTATATTATTGTGTGGTTTTGTGTTGTAGGATAATATTTTAGTATAAGCAGTAACAAGCTTGAATTCGAGTCAAATCGACACGAGGATCGAGCCAAAGTTCTCATTAGATTGACTTCCTTTCACAGCACTTCACTAAATCTATTTTCAATTGCAATAGAAAATGTCCAATTAAAATCAATTCACTCAGTTGTTATTTGTAATTTGTAATTTACTGAAAAACTACATTAATAAATGAAACTGACTTATTTTTGTTGGATGAGAAAAACTTTGACAAAGTGCTAGAAGGGTAAGCTTAAGAAAATGTATCCGTATCAAACGTGGTGGAAAATTAGATTTGGCTTCAGTATGTGTGGCAAATTGAAAAGAATATCAGAGTGATGAGAGGGATAAACAAAAAGTTTTATAAACCAGAAAATATTTTCACTGAAAATAATCAGCAGCTTTCTAAACTCAAACTTAACTCTAGTGTAAGTAAAACTAATTAACAAGAAAAACTTGTCTTCATGTTGAAACAAACCAAAGTCAACCCTAAAAAACTTCGCTCACTCGGCTATTTAGCGCACTTTTTTGTTGCCTCCAGCAGCTACACGCTTAATTGATCTCAATTAAAGTTGAGAAAATTTTACCCTCCTGAAAGTGATTCCTTCAAGTATACGGACGAGAGACGGGGGAGTCGTAAACTAATCCCAAAGAAAAACAGGACCCTTTTTCAACCCAGCTTCCAGATCCCATGGTGATGATGACGATGATGCTTTTCATTTGACGTCGACTTGATTCACAGTTTCACAACCCTGCTCAAACTTCAGGGACCAAGAAAAAAAAACTTAACTCGTCTCGGTGAGTATTCAATTTGGCACGCTCAAACCGGGTTTGACCCGGCGTGGAAGAAGGAATGAAGCAAAAAAAAAGTTTTTAAGACCTGCTTAACTATAAGCCTTTGAAGAACAAGAAGCAGCCAGCGATATCTTTACATCCGGTGGAAACTATTCCGCTCACTGAAATCGTTGCACTTTGAGGTTAGGGTTGCGAAAGTTGACCTAAACCAAGGAAATGTGACAAACATAACTTCTTAAATTTAAGGTTATCTCACAGTCATCCAAACCTGCATTTGACATATACACTACCTTTAGCATTGCTCACCTTGACAACAAGCCCCACAATGCTAGAGGTAAGGAAGATAACTGTCAAAATCAGATTTCCGTTGCACAAACGATCCAATTTCGGGAACTGTCACCCTTTAATCCGTTTCATCCTCCAAGGTCCTTTCGAAGTCCCTCGTTAAGCTGTGTGCAGCGAAGAAGCGTCAGTTGACTCAATTTGGGAGCTATCATCATCACTCTTCGTCATTTGTATGAGTTCGTTGGCGGTGGCCGGCCAGCTCGTCCGCGCCTCGCCAAATCCTGATCCCTGAAGTGGGTAGAAGACACTGTTTCCCAACGCAAATTAAACGGATAAACCCTGGGCGTAGCGAGTTTGGGGGAAAAACTGGTGTCGGACACAACTGGCTTAATTACTACGGTTAATTATAATCCTCCCACCCTTGAGTTTCGTTTTTTTTTCTGGGTCAGTTGACCGTCGGCCATTGTATTCATTGTCATTCCGGGAGCGGGACACTGTCACTTCACTTTCAAAGGGGTTTTGTGCTCCGTACGCGTCGTCCATTCTGAAAAGGATCCCGCTCTTTTTTTGGGGTTAGGTTTCGGTTGAAAAAGTCAGCCAAAAAAAGGTCACATTTACACTTTTGGTTAAACATGTGGAACGGAGTAAACACAGTAGGCCGTTCTGGTAAAGGGTTCCCTGTCCCCTTGGGTCACGGTCAGTCAGTGTCATCTGGTCGTCCGGAAATTCTCCGAAGTAACGGATGCTAGGGTGTCGTCTTTTCTTGTTGGGAGGTCGTACACCATGGCCTGCTTGGTTCGCGAGTAGTTGGTCGTTAGGATGGTGGGTTTATGTTGGTTACTCGACCGTGCAGGATAGTGTTTTGGAAGGGAATGACCGGGACTTCACACTAGGGAAGGTTGGATATCTTTTAGCTTTTAACTTTCTCTTGGTAATAAGAATGAAGCCTATTTATTCATTGTGTATTTTTGTATTTTAATTTTTTTGTATTTTTGCATTTTCGCAAATTTTTACCAACTGAAATCACTTCCAGCATGTGCGTCAATTTCACTCAACCAATCCTAGTTCGTTGACTCGACAGGAAATGCCTTTACTACTGGACCACGACTTCCGGCCGTAGACTCCAACCCCCTCAAAGACGCCCTTTTAGCTTACAATTTATGGCCCCACATTGTAGGCTCGCTCGCGCTTTCTTTCTTTTTTCAAGGAAAATCGATGGAGCTTCCTTAACGAGAAAGGTTCATGAGATGTCAGATTTATGGATATTGACGTGGGGTGGCGGCGGCGGTGGCGTTGAGCCCGTTATCAATGTTTGTTCAATGGATTTAGCAGCAGCAGCTACCATCACGGATACGACGGACAGGAAAGGCAAACATAAGCCACGTGGCTAGGGCAACAGACTGCCGGACCTATCCTAAGGGCGTTTGTGGGACCGTTGCGGATGAGTTGGTCGTGTGGGCGGACTGCATATTGAAAGTTTTCACACCTTATAATATTACCTTGGTTGGTTCTGACGCTTTTGGAGTTGGTTTAAAACCATTAAGAAATAAGTTCAAAGCAGGTGATTTTTGTTTGAGTGCATGGATTTTTTAAGTAATGGGAAAATTTCAGATAAATTTAAATTTTATTAAACACGCCGCTAGCTATTCTTGCCAGTATTGTAAAATTGGTCTATCGGAACCGGAGGCTGAATTTTTCAGGGTGAGGCCAATTTTGTCAAAGTTGAGCTTACCTCATTTGGGTAACTTTATTAAATTTACTGATGACAAAAAGTGTATGACAAAAAAAGTCCTATTTAAGCCAACTATCTTTAGTTTTTCATGAAAGCATTTCAGTTTTAAGTTGGTTTGACTCCGAATTTGTCAATATTTAGCATTTTACCAAGGAATTATTTCTGAATACTGTTTTGTTATAAACAGGAACGTGAGCGGGGATCCCCAAGAGTAATCCTCCACTGTAGATTTATTCCATAGTAAGTTTCACAAGGGCGTAACCTGAAATGTAAACAATCAGCCTATCCCATTCACAATCAACGAAAACTGTCACTATCGGGTTGGAAGACATAAGGTCGAAAATGTGTTTTTCCTATAATCTGGCTCACATCTTCTTTTTAATTTCTCGAAACAAAACGAAATCGGAGATAACATGTGTAAAGGGACTATTTGAAGTTGTCACTTAAAACATATTTTTTAATGAATTTTCTGTTCTGTTTTCGTTAATGTCAAAGATTAGCATTATTTCATATTGTTAAGTCAACTATTCTCAGCCGTGACGGTAGCGCCGCCAAGCGTATCCTGCACATGCTTTTTTCGTTGATGCAAGATTGTATGCAACGATTTTTTTAGTGCAACATTGTTTACACACAAGTCCGTGCCTAGATGTACATCTGTTCTCTGTGATTTATAGAAAAGAATAGATTTGTTTGGAAAGTTTGGAAAATGTTGAAAGATATCATATTGATCTTAAACGTAATAACTAACACATTTTGACATTTTTTAGAATTGCAAATGTTTCATAAAACGAAAAAAAACTCATTAAATATTACAAAAGCAAGTATACAATATTTCGAAAGTTATTGCCCTCTGAAGTACTCAGTAATCAATAATTCGTGTGCAAACCTGGGTAAACTTATCAGTTTCCACAAACTCTTCAAGTGCTTCAAATAACGATGTAAATGCTAGAAAAATCCCAGGACATGATCACTTCATTGCAAATTCATTAAACTGCAAATTCATTTGAATTACAAATCATGTCATCAGCTTCCTCCCCACTCTTTTCCAGCAATTGTAACTCAATTTGCTTCCAAATAGCCCTCGCTGAACAGCTGAAAACTTCCTCAACGTCAGCAAAGTTCACATCCGCCGATAAGAGCTGTCAGATCTAACACCCACCAACGCTTCCCGTCATCTCCACCCACCCGGATGGGACCTCTTCGCCGGAAACGTACATCTATTTTAACATTTCCGCCCTATCCACCATCCGGTTTGGTGGCCGCGGCCAGATAACGCAGCTGGTGAAGCTGTTTAAAATTAGCCATCCTCAAAACTTTGTTACAGACCCTGCGTGCGGACGCCATCTGGCGGTCTATTAAAAGCCACTTTTTTTCTTCTTCTAAAAAGTACTCGTTGCAAGTAACGGAAGTTCACTTTGTCACGCGGCGGACAAGTCAAAGTTTCGTGCCAACCAAACACGCACCACCACAGAAGTGATGGACAGAAGTGAAAACGGTTCAAGGATGCCGGCCGCAGAACATCCGTCGACTCAGGCACTGGGAAAGATGGGCACGGAATATGGATATCGAGAGTTGATTTGATGGAAGGATGTCCGGCTTCTGGGGGAGTGTTGGGGGAAGGAAATGGGAAAAGTCAGTTTCACCATTCAGCCGTTTATTTTTCAATATTTACTTTTTGTGGTTTCGTGATCGACTATTATTGTGGTGACTGTATGTGGTAGGAAAAAATAATTAATATTTGTCACAGAAGTGACTAAAACCACTGCGGTTTGATTCGATGTAATTTCCGGGGAAAACAAATTAATCCAAGAGCATTGCTGGCATTTGATTTAAGTTTTCTTGACAATAACAGATTGAAAGGGGAAATGAGGAATGCTCCTCAGTTAGTAAAAAGGCACGTAGCGGTTGAACCAAAGAGTATATAAGAATTGATTGGTTTTTAAAACGTGATTCAGTTGAGTTGAGTTGAGTTGAGTTGAGTTGAGTTGAGTTGAGTTGAGTTGAGTTGAGTTGAGTTGAGTTGAGTTGAGTTGAGTTGAGTTGAGTTGAGTTGAGTTGAAATCACTATTCTTCGAATCGACACACAAAAATTTATTCGAATCCATTTTCAAACATTCAGAAAAGTCCAACTGAATATTTTTCCTCTTACAAAATAATCACAACCAATTGAGCTTGCAACATTTTTGATAAGAAACATTAATTTAATGACAGTTATACTCTCCAAACCGTTAAAGTTATATCATTACATTTATGGCAACGCATTTTTCTTTACCACAAGTTTGCGCAGAAATAAAAACAAATTTCTGTACCCCGCAGCCGCCAATGGGGCCAAAACAATTTATCAAATTGTGTGTTTTTACAGAGTGGAAAAGCCACACTCCGGTTAAAGTTTTCCTCCTTCTCCCAAAAGCAACTCGTGGCACGATGCCAAACGAAAAAAAAGAAAACTTTTTCGGTGCAGAGTTTTCTCAAATCGTCTGCTGACCCTGAATGCCATTAGTGTGAAATTTGGATGTTTGCTTTTTTATAAGTAGATTTTTCCCCATCGCACTTTTTTGTTGCTTAACTCGAAGGACGCTCTCGAACGACTTTATCTGGTGCGTCCTGGGATTTTCTCGACCTCTTAAAAAAATAAAACGAGTATCCCCTTGGTCCTCGTAATAATATGTCATACTACCAGACGATGACGACGACGACCGCAAAAAAAACCATCTTCAGTGAACGTTGACGGTCACCAGAAATGGTGAAAGTTTTTTTTTAAGGTCTTCATTTTTTTTTGTTATGCCCCAACCCAAACTCGCCCCACCCCGTCTGATGCGTAAAAGTTTTTCTTTCGGCGAATTTTCCCTTCCCCATCGCCAGCTTGGGTTATGGGTTTTCACGTTTGTTATGGTTGGTTGATCGACTTTTTATCTGCAATCGTGTGTTGGCAGTTTAGTGCCGAACGTGCTCACCTTGGCGAAGGTTTAGAGTAAACGAACTTGTAGCTCTTTTTTAATGGTGGATTTGATTTTGTTTGATGTTGAACTAACTAGTTTTGGTTTGAAATTGGTTTTCTGTGTTTAGTTAACATTTCTCAAATCGGTATCCTTAAATTTTATTTTTTCATGTTTTTTAGCTTCTCGTATTTTTATTATTAATTCTTGATTACCATAACATCGACGAAATTTCCATTTCGAAAGTACTAGTTGCTTTTTGAATATGTAAATCTCTTCCCTCTCTTTCAAACCCTGCTCGCGAGCATCAATCTGCAAGATCCTGGAAAGTATAAATCGTCGTTTTGCCATAGAGTTATTGTTATTATATTCTTTATAGAGGTTTTTTATTAGCTCTATCCCATCGCATCTGATGTCACCATCATTCTTTCATCGTTTACGGTATATGGTCGTCGTCCTGTTTGAAAACGAATCGATAGGGTGTCCCAGATAAGGGTGTTATTAAGAAAATAGAAGAAATACATTAGTTTGAGAGGAATGTGGTTTCCTTAGACATGAAAAATAATAATAATATACTTTCCCTGGACTGTTGTTTATCTTTCCAACTTAACTCCCTTTATCTGAACAAATAACCGCAAAATGTGTTTTACTGTGCTTTTTAAATATCTCTCTGCATGATAATTAGAGTGTGTCAAATAAGACTTTTCACTTTCTAATCAAAGAAAACTTTTAAATTCCAAATTAGAGGCTGATTAGACGAAATAGTGGCTGGCTCAAGAATGTTGAATTTAAGTGGGATCCAACCAGATAAAAAGTTATTTTTAGAAATTTGTGTTTTAACCGCATTAGCCATTTTAGCAATTAATAAAATGAAGTAGCTATGTAGAGCATTGATGATTTAGGCTTCCTAGAGCTATGTGCAGAATTGAAAAAAAAGAAAAATAAGTGCAAGTATTGGTAAAATCCACACAAATTGACACCAATTTAATAATAAATTAAGTTTCATTCGACAAATATAGTTTTAAGTAGTTTTATGTTATTTTTGCTATAAAGATTTTCATCTGAAATTAGTGCAAGATGTGAACATTTTGAAAACATTAAAATTTTCTTTTGTTTGACACGAATATCCTGATTTTTTTTAAATAATGTATTTTTAATGAATACAATATTTTTGTAAAAATTACTTGTGTATTATTAAATTTTTTGGCTTGATTTTGTTTGAATAAATTTAGAATTTATCTTATTTATTTTTTACTTTTTATGCTTTATTTAGCCTTAGAGCAATTCCTGCTCAAATCAGGAATTTTTCAGGTACTTTTGTTCCCGACCCTCTCCGATTTCAATGAAACTTAGACATGATATCCTAGGCATATAAAAGCCATTTTTGTGTATATGGAGCCAGTTGCACTCGATAATGACATTTGAGAAGGACTTAAGAGTTTTCAATATTTTTGTATTTTGTAATTAAAATATTGCTGTATCTCGGAGCTGTAGCATCGTACCAAAAAGTGGTCAAAGACAAACTTGTAGGAAATTAGACGAGCTTTTTGAAAAAAGTACTTTGAAAGAAAAATTCACGCCAATTCTATGTAATGTAATGCAGCATATATCTGTAAGTCCATACATTCAATTGAAATGCTGTAACAGACAAACTTATGGGAAATTGGACGAGCTTTCCGGTAAAAATATTTAAGAGACTGAAAAATCAAATCTGTCATATAGAAATTGCAAAAAACCACAAAAAAACCTATTTGTTCAACATTATTATTTTTAAAACCACCTTCACAAGGATTGGACATAGGACAATGGTCAATTTATTTAAAGTTGATTGGGGAATCGTTTCCCACTATCGGTTTTTGAAATTTTGACGTTTAGACCACTTTTCATGTTAGGCTATTTTCACAAAAAAATGAACTAAAAAAAGTCTTGACATCTTTTAAACTTAAAAATTTAAATCTCATAGAATTGACGTGCATTTTTCTTTCAGTTATTTTTTTTCAAAAAGCTCGTCTAATTTCCTACAAGTTTGTCTTTTTGATACGATGCAAAGGCCGAGATACAGCAATATTTAAATTACAAAATACAAAAAATTTGAAAACTCTTACGCCCTTCTCAAATGTCATTATCGAGTGCAACTGGCTCCATATACACAAAAATGGCTTTTATATGCCTAGGATATCATGTCTAAAAAGTTTCAATGAAATCGGAAGGGGTTGGAAACAAAAGTACCAGAAAAATTCCTGATTTGAGCTGGAATTGCTCTTTATTTGAATACAATTCCAATTCTGCAAATAAAATTAATTGTACAAGAAATTTGAACGTCGACAAAGTTTTAAAATACTAGTTTTAAACATTTGATTATATGAAAATCCATGCAAAACAAGCATTTGATGATAACTGTAATGCAAATTATCAAATTTTCTTTTTTTTCAGCTGTTTAACTCCAAAAATTAACAGTTGAATTCGAATATGCAGTCGTAATTACGCCCTATGAAATTATTATTTCGGGAAAAAAGTTGTTTGAACTGGCTGTATATTTACATACTGTACATGTAGACCACATTTTTTTTCAAGTCGTGGACGCGAATTTGAACGGCATCGTCCTCCGGGAAAATAGGTATGCGGAAGACTTGGCCTCTGCATCCTACCTTATGCCGGAGGTTGTGCTTTTCGGCTAGATCCCAAGCTTCTTCCGGCAATCCTAGCTCGAGCTCGAGATCCAGTTCGAGGTTGTTGATGATGCATTTGTTGTATATTATTTTGTAGACAGTGCTTTAGGGAATGGATAAAAAATTATATCGATAGTTTCCGTAGTTTTAAACGTTCTAAAAAGTCTGTGAGAAAAATCTTGGTTCAAAAGTTCTGGTTGATTTGCATCGTTAAAGAAATTTACACAAGGAAAAAAAATATTTCTAGAGTAAATGTTCAAAACAACCTTTGAGTCATGGGTTTCCTATGCAGATGCAGGTTCTTTAGAAAATTTAATCTAGATTTTCAAATTTTCAACTCGAAGCATTTCAACTTCAAGTGAACATTGCAAAATAGAGCCACCCTAGTGGGGGGAGGTTGGCTTGCCAGCTCGGGCGCTTATCATGACGGGATCCCACACACGCTTCCGGTGTGTCGGAACAAAGCTGATATCATCAAAATCTGTGTGATGCCGTCACATGCAGAACGGATCCAGTGGCATAACGTCGGATGTTTGGGCTTGGTCTTCTCAATTTGATGATACAAAAATAGAATATCTAAGAAAACAAAAGCTAATGGATTTCAAAACAAATAAATTTTATAATCATGCAATTCATGATTTAGCAACCAACTAAACCATATGAACTTGACCATGACCGAACCCCACACCCGGAAGGAGCGTTTTATTGATGTCACCCCATGCTAATCTGGATTGAAAACACGAGATATCGCAATGCTTTTTACGATATCAGGCCAGCTGGATCGTTGGTTATCGTGATGATAAATGTATTTACATCGTGAACAGAAGTCGTACATCGGGGACAGATATTGGCTATTCATTTGCCACTGGTATAACCTTGCGGTAAATCGAATATTCAAGCAAAATCGAGCGTTCAAGATCAGACATAGAATTTGATCATTTTCCAAAGAGATGAGGCAAAAACTGGCAGCATGAATTTTCTCAAATTTTCCTAACCTATTACACATTTTTTCAAATTAGTCCTAATTCCTCAAATGATGACAAAAACCCCCATTCGAGTGAGCTGTGAATTCGACATGGAAACGATTTGTTCACCCACAAATGGTCGAAACAAAGTGGCCAACCGCTTCAACAGGGAAAGGTATAATCATAAATCGTGCCCAATTGTGGGAAATAATTTATACCTCGAGTGCGACCCGTGATGGGCCATTTAATGTTCCATTTGTGGCATTCTGAATGATGCTTGAAACTGTCTGGTATAATATTAGTAGCCTCTGGCAATTGCACACTCGGAGCGTTTCGTATCCATTTCACAGAAAGCATAATGTTTCCTTTGTACTTTTGATTAGTTCAAAATGAAAAAAAGGAACCTTGCCCCGAAAACCTCTTTGAACCGAAAACTCCACCCAAAGGAGCAGCATTCCTCAGATGTACGTTTTCCGAGAAATGAAATTGCAATTTGGCTCGTCTTCTGGGCCAATCCTAAACTCTGGCTTGCTGCAGCTTGCACTGCTGGAGTAGCCAAGAATGCAAATTTAGCAAAGAGGACTTTAAAACAATACTAGGGTGATTCGGACTGTATTCCGAGAACGGACATAGCAGTTGGAGGTCATTTGTCGAAATGGTTTATAAATTGATATGGAAGAAGCGATTCAAAATAAACCTTTTAAATAATATGCATTGCACGTAAATTTCCTAAATAACCTTACAAATTTAATCTAACCTAATCTAACACAAACGCTAGTCCGATGAAAGCATGCTGAAAAGTCTTGTGATTAGATTACACCTCAAGCACTTTTCTTGTCATTTTTAATAAATGCAGTACACACAGTTTGACACCAGAAAATGTATTACAAAGTTAAAGTGGCCAGCCCTACTGCGTTTTGTTAACCGCAGAGAGGATTCGAGGTAAACGGGTAACAATTCTCAGAATCACCAGGGGAGGAAGGATACGTGGACATACTGTACCAAACGCTTCGGTAATTTATGTAAAAGTTGCGATGTAAATTGTTAATATCGCATATATATTTAAAGCTTTTAGCTAGCTACTAAAACAATTTATATATTCTCTACAGCTTCTCCGCTATTAATCAATAACCATCGATCTCCAATACAAAAATCCCGCACTCCAAACACCACACGAATTCCGTAACTCACTTGACCCATGCCAAATTCGACCAAATCCAATTGTTTCACTAGCTGATCAATTAATCACCGACGTGATTAATTAATAAGCCACAAACCACACTTCGTTAGCTTCGTGGTGTCCTTTTTGTATTTATGTTCTCGCAGGACGGAAAAAATTTCAGCATCGATGGCCACATGGCGAAACGTTATTCAATTAACACGTGCATTTTTTTCGTTGCGTCCGCACTGTCTGTTCTAGGAAATCATCGATTGAGTTGGCAAATATTTCCGTCCCAATCAAGCGATGCATTTAATTAAATTTTGTTGGGAAACTCTGGACGCGGAAATAACTCACCATTACCATGTGTGCTGGCAGCAGCTGGGTCGGAAGTTATAAAAGTCATGTAAACATTGTTTTACTCCCACCGCTCTCGCACCACCCTCCTCGAGGAGAGCTTTAAGCTCATGTAACTTAATAACGCCAAATTAAAAGAAAACGACGCCTTCACATGAAATATAAGGCGATCAATCTTACCGCGTGGCAGTGTTGCCAGCCAGTAACGACATTTTAAAGTGCTCGTGCTTTTGTTTTGTTTTACGACGCGAGCGGGGAGAAACCATGAGCACTGGCTGCTTTCTGGCTGGATTGTGTTGAGATGGGGAGGAAGAAACATAAAAAAATGGTGAAATAAATAAGCTGGGAGAATGGATTTCCGCTCCAGCAAGAATCTATGGCGCCAATTCGGCATTCAGGGCTATAGTGAATGAACGGTGACGAGCTTTGGGGAAGGATGGATGTTGTCATAAAATCCCTATCATAAAGTGGCTCATGTGGATGCCGGTTTATGGGAAAAGTGGAACGAATGTAATGTTGCACAGGTTTTTTTTTATCATTCATCTGAAAAGCATGTTTGAAAATTTGAAAAAAATTGTTTGAAACTATCATCACATTCATTTTGTTTATCATTCAATGCAAAACATAATTTATTTGCACAGCAAAAAAAACCGATGGTAAAAAACAAAAAATACAACAAGCATGCGACATTCAAACCCAGACAGGTTTGCACCTTAATCCACTCGCCTATCATTCCGTTGAGGAGTGCATTGCTGTCTGGTTGAAGAAACTAAAAATGTGTTTTGCTAATTAAAGTTTGAGCAGATTATATCAATTTGTAGTTCAACTAGCCTCTCTATCTAGGTATCTAGAACCTAATTCATCTAAATTATAAATCATACCCGAATATCATCCATGTATGTGGAAAATGAAGGCCATGACCACGTTAAGTAATACACAATCAATTGCCTGTTTCAGCAAAATCGGCTCCATTCAAACAAAAATAAGCGGCAAATCCAAAAACCATTTTTGAATCATAATTCAGCATTTGTTAGACATCTTCAAAAAGTTGAACAAAATCTTGAAAATGATCTTTTTGAACATTTGTTTTCCCAGAATTAAAAAATCACAACTTTCATTCAAAAAGGACTTGATTATTATTTTTGTACTTTTGAGTTTTTATTCGTGATTTAGAAATTAAAAAAAAAAAAATAAAATAAAAAAAGTCATAAAATTTCAAATTGGTCTCATATTAACTAACAGTTTCCAAAACATATAAAACAGATTTATTGTATGAAACAATTTTCCACAGGAGGGAGGTGGGTATGAACATTTCTAAAAATGTGTATCAAAATATCAAATCAGAGCAGTTTTTTTTAAAATCGGTCTTTTTTATTAATTTTAATTTTTGTATTTTTTAATCCGGCTTCAACTTTTTTGGTGCCTACGGTTTGCCCAAAGAAGCCATTTTGCATAATTAGTTTGTCCACATAATTTTCCATACACATTTGGGATAATTAAACAATGGCATCAGTAGTGCAGTGCTTGTGGGACGCGCAGTCCTGTTTTTTCGTGTTATTTTCCGTCTCTTTTGTGTCGCTGTTCGAGTGCATGGGGTGATTGGTTTTCTTCTTATTTTTTTCATTTTTTTTTAGTTTGCGCGTTCATTGGGGAGTTTTTTTTCTCTTTACAAAGTTTTCGATAGAAACGATCCGATTTTTGTTTTTTTGAGACAAGCAAGTCGTATTGCTGGATTAAGTCCTTTCCATATCATCGAGGATCGGAAGGCACGTCGACGAATATGTTTTAAGGCTTATGATATAAAATAATTTTAATGAATGAAGCCCTTCCTACATCACCGTTGATCGGAAGGCACGCCGACGGAGAATTTCTGGAGAATCGCGGTCGAATTAATACTATATTTAAATCCCTAGATAGGTATCTTTCCGCAGCCGGCTGCCTAAGATTTTTAAAATTTCAACCGATAAACAAATTGCTCATGGTCGCATCACCTACCACAGTGAATCCTGACCTCATACCCATCTTACTAACCCCTCAAAACTCATGTGATACTTTGTCGGAGACGCAGCTGATTTAGCGGTCCCATCACTCAAGTATCGGCTAACATTCCCATCCACTTCCCCGTGTCTTACCTCTGGTCGTGGCCGGCGTCGGTATTGATCAGCACGATAGGGACCTTTGAAAATTGCGAAGGGGTGATGATTGGTTTCTACTTTTCATCTGTGGTCCACGGAGCAATGTTTGGGGGTCCTGGTCAATAACGAAGTAGCGGGTAGACACCAATGCTATGCTAATGCTATGCTATAATTTTCCATACACATTTGGCAGCTGGCCATACAAAAATGATGTATGAAAATAAATATTTTCAGCTTCATTTAATGAAATTTTGATAAAGTGCAGCGTTTTCAAGTTATGGCCATTTTTAGGTAACTTTTTACCAAATAGTCTCACTTAGAAAATTCTCTATATTTTGCTTTTTTAATATTGTTGATACGACCTTTAGTTGCTGAGATAACGTCATGATTCGAAATCCGGACACTTCGTAGCATATCATTTTTGTTATAGCTGGCAGAAAATCATGTTTTAAGTTGGAAATGTAGCAATATCATTAGGATGTAGTATAAACAGTCAGTTTCAAGAAAATGCATGCAAAATATGTCTTTTCTAACCATTTTTCATCAGAATTTTAAAATGACTTGTTGTGCTTCGAATCCCGGACATTGATAAAAGCTGATTCGAAATCCGGACAGATGTGCTTCGAATTCCGGACACTCGATTTTACTTATGAATCGCACAAATATGGACTGAAATGTTAGTGAATTGCATTCTTTAGATCTCAAATAAGCCGTTAACATCAAAACACTCGATAGTTTATGAAAAAATTGCTGGAATTTAATGAAATCGAAACCAAAAATTTCTGCTGTGTCTTCCCGGTGCTTTGAACGCCTATGAAATATTTCAAGTGAAATGTTTCGCATTGTTGGTAAACTTATAATTTTATTGTATTTATTTGTTTGGCATTAACTAGTTACAGCGTTCAAACAAACTTTAAATGAAAGTCAATGTAGGAATTCATTCAATATCGAAATAATTGATAAAACAAGATGAAGTGTCCGGGTTTCGAAGCGTCCGGGAATTCGAATCATGACGTTATTGCCAAGCAAAAGTTTAAAAACAGGAAAATGGATGTTCTCTAAGTCTCACCCAAACATCCCACCAATTTCTAAACTCGATACCTCAGCAACTAATGGTCTGATTTTGAATGTTAAAATATGAAACATTCGTGAAATTTTCCGAAAACAATATTTTCAAAAAATTTAAATCAAGACTAACATTTCAAAAGGGCGTAAAATTGAATGTTATCTCAAAAAAATCTTTCAAAAGATACAGATTTTTTTCCCCCTCCCTTCAAAATAGGCCCGAAAATAAGGGCCAACTTTTAATCAAATTTCAGAATTTCAATGGAAATACATGTGCAATCTGTTGAAGTGAATTTAAAATGCGTTTAGAATCATTTTCAGGATGTTTGGTTTTATTCAAAAATATTCTGAATTTCTGTAAATTTCAATGTACAGTACCGCAAAAAGTTTTTTTCGCCAAATCTAACATTTTTTTATAACTTACAAGGGTAATTCTCCGCCAACTCACACAGCAGTTGCCCCGACCCCTCTTCGATTTGCGTGAAACTTTGTCCTAAGGGGTAACTTTTGTCCCTGATCACGAATCCGAGGTCCATTTTTTGATATCTCGTGACGGAGGGGCGGTACGACCCCTTCCATTTTTGCACATGCGAAAAAAGAGGTGTTTTTCAATAATTTGCAGCCTGAAACGGTGATGAGATAGAAATTTGGTGTCAAAGGGACTTTTATGTAAAATTAGACGCCCGATTTGATGGCGTACTCAGAATTCCGAAAAAACGTATTTTTCATCGAAAAAAACACTAAAAAAGTTTTAAAAATTCTCCCATTTTCCGTTACTCGACTGTAAAAAATTTTGGAACATGTCATTTTATGGGAAATTTAATGTACTTTTCGAATCTACATTGTCCCAGAAGGGTCATTTTTTCATTTAGAACAAAATTTTTCATTTTAAAATTTCGTGTTTTTTCTAACTTTGCAGGGTTATTTTTTAGAGTGTAACAGTGTTCTACAAAGTTGTAGAGCAGACAATTACAAAAATTTTGATATATATACATAAGGGGTTTGCTTATAAACATCACAAGTTATCACGATTTTACGAAAAAAAGTTTCAAAAAAGTTGGTCGTCATCGATCATGGCCGTTCATGGTCACCCGCGACAGACACGGACGACGAAACAAAGAGAAACGCAAAAAGTAACTTTTTCAAAACTTTTTTTCGTAAAATCGCGATAACTTGTGATGTTTATAAGCAAACCCCTTATGTCTATATATCAAAATTTTTGTAATTGTCTGTTCTACAACTTTGTAGAACATTGTTACACTCTAAAAAATAACCCTGCAAAGTTAGAAAAAACACGAAATTTTAAAATGAAAAATTTTGTTCTAAATGAAAAAATGACCCTTCTGGGACAATGTAGATTCGAAAAGTACATTAAATTTCCCATAAAATGACATGTTCCAAAATTTTTTACAGTCGAGTAACGGAAAATGGGAGAATTTTTAAAACTTTTTTAGTGTTTTTTTCGATGAAAAATACGTTTTTTCGGAATTCTGAGTACGCCATCAAATCGGGCGTCTAATTTTACATAAAAGTCCCTTTGACACCAAATTTCTATCTCATCACCGTTTCAGGCTGCAAATTATTGAAAAACACCTCTTTTTTCGCATGTTCAAAAATGGAAGGGGTCGTACCGCCCCTCCGTCACGAGATATCAAAAAACGGACCTCGGATTCGTGATCAGGGACAAAAGTTACCCCTTAGGACAAAGTTTCACGCAAATCGAAGAGGGGTCGGGGCAACTTTTCCCGATTTCGTGTGAGTTGGTAGAGAATTACCCACAACTGCAAATCAACTGAACTACTGTAAAATGCAGTTTAAAACACGTCCCTTTTTTCAGATTTTGCCCGCAATTTTGTGATATGTTTTAGGGCAGCGATTCTCAACCTTCTTCTAGGCCGGTACCCCCTGCCATGTAAATCAAGTAGGCCCGGTACCCCCGTTGAGAATCGCTGTTTTAGGGGAAATAGTGAAAATGTAGCCTCCGAAAGTTCCATTTAATTTAAAAAAAAAGGGTTTTCAACTAAAAATTCATTTGTGAGCCCTTTTGAAATATTTGTTATGATTATAACAAAATTTAAAAAGAAAATCAGTGAATTCAGATAATTTGTTTCTGAGATATTGAAAATTGAGTGCTGCTTGGATAAAGTTGCCCCGACCCCTATTTGATTTGTGTGAAACTTTGTGCGAAGGGGTGATTTTCGTAGCTGATCACGAATCCGAGGTCCGTTTTTCAATACCTCGTGACGGAGGAGCATTCCTTCCATTTTTGAAAATTCGAAAAAAGACGTGTTTTTCACCAATTTGCAGGCTGAAATGTTGATGTTATGAACATTTTGTGTCAATGGGACTTTTGTGTAAAATTGGACGCACGAGATGTCAAAAATGGACCTCGGTTTCGTGAATTCGAAGAGGTGTCGGGAAATTTTTTTCGATATCGTGTGAGTTAGCAGAGAATGATCCAGGGGGGAATTGCTCAAATAAATAATTGATGGACAATGTTCAATTCAAATCAAAACATAAACTTGCGAAAAGCTTAATAATATCTTAAATGGACAAAAAAATACATAAGAAATCTATGATTCAAAATGGTCAAAGTCAAACTAAAAAGTGACGAAATGTCACTTTTTACACGGCACTCACGCATACTATCAACACAAACGTTTGATAGTGTGTGTGTGAACTCCGTGTTAAAAGGGGTGTCAAACTAAAAAGTGACCCCGTTCGTTTGACAACAGTTGGTGTCAAACCATCAGGGTTGGAGTGTAGTGGGAACAAAACTGAATCACAGTAATATCCTGAAACATTTCTCAGTACCACAAATCCTCAAAACCACTCTCGCGTGACAACTACGTGACATATCCCAGCAGGACTCGGCGGTATTGTTTACTCCTTCGCATTGTTCGAACTTCCGCTAATTCAATTTGTCACTCAGCGTTCCACAATTGTTTCCGTAGTTCATCCCTTTGGGCCAGAGGGTGGCAAAACCCTTTACATCTATTTCTTGTCTACTTCATTACTCTATCTTTCTTTCTTTTGCTGTTATTCAAACAAAATCTCCATTGTTCATCCCCAATCAGCGCGCATTGCATTTTATTTCGCCATAAACCCGTGCCCAGATCGTAAGACACACGGGGTCTATTTTAAGCTTTTGACCCTTGGCTATCGGTGTCCTGTAAAGGTACTTTTATAAACACTTTAAAAAAATATTTGTTTAAAAGAAAAAGGACCTTTCTTAGCCATATTTTAATTTTAGAAATTGCTCGATTTACATTAAACATGCCAACGGTTAAGTGCAACTTGCAGTGCATTTTCCTGATCAACCAAGCAAGTTGCAGTCTGCAACGTTTCTTCGTTAGGTTGGCACTATTCCCTGCGGGGAACAGCATCCTTCCACTACACTATTTCTGTTTGCTGTCAGCACGGCGATCAGAATACACGCGCAAAAAAAACCTACCACAAGAATGATGTGCTTTTGTTTCGTTTTACTCTTCTGCTGAGGGAAGGACACAACCTCTAGCTCAGAGAGTGGGTAATACCGGTTGGTCCTCTATTGTGGTGGATTCTTCATCAGCTGCGGGATGCCCTCCAGCGGTGGAATGTGACTTGCAATCAAGCGGTCGGTGGAGGTTGGACACGTGTTGGCCACGGAGAAGATATCCTGGGGGATTCGATGGTATCGCCTCTTTTTGCCCTGGTGTGGGGGAGGATTAAATGATCTGAGCTTACTTGTTGACATGTAAACTGATTGTATCTTCTTTTTTTTGTTACTGGGAGGAGTGATATAGACAATAACAATTTCTAATAATTTCTGGATTGAACAATTTTAACGGGAGATTCGGTCTAAATCAATTTGAAATCCAAAATGAACTTCACCTGTCAAGTCAGAAGTCATGCACTGCACCAGACAGATTAATGGTGTCATGTAAACTTTTGACATCCACACTCCTCGAGCGGTTTGAAGTCAAAAATGGTAAACCAAAACAGTGATGTGTGTCTGTTCTGTCGTTTTAACAGAGGAAACTTTCGAGCTTGGTTGTGCAACGGAGAATCACCGAATTTCAGGAAAATTTCCGCAAAGCTGTGACGACTAATGCTCGTGCACTCCTCCTGAAATATCTGTCCAAAACAATCTGCCGACAATGCTGTAAATCATCGTGCAAACCAGAAAACCCACAGCAAACTATATCTCTAAACGCTTGTTAGTTTGTGCAGTAAACTCTACATTCCTGGAATGACTTGAGCCCTCAGGAAAATTGAGAAGTAGTTTACCTATTAGGGTGAATTATTCACATAGAGTTTTTGTTAATTTATAATTTAAATTAAAAAAATCAACCTTAACCTATTTTTTGAATTTCAATTTAACAAAAATTAAAATTTCATGCCACGCTTCTACTAAGAAAGATAATGCTCAGTTGTACTAAACTCAGTACAAATCATCCGCCCGAAGACCTTACCCCTCCGTCACAGAACTTCATCATAACAACCAACTGTTTTGTGAGTGCAAATTGAATAACAGGAAGTGCTGCTGCTTTTCTGCAAAACCAGCCCGGGGGTAATATTTTATAAATAATTCATAGCCAGACGGCGGCCGTAGCTGACACCACCACGTACAAGCTGGTTGGTTGGCTGAAAAGTCCTGCAAACAAAAGCTCTCCAACAATTTCACCCAATTGCCCAACGTAGTGGAATGTATGTGGTAAATCCGGACAATTTGTACCAAAAAGTGAAAAATGCACCTCGACAGCGAGACTGTTTGGTTAACAAGGGGTGACACTGTTTTGAGGAAAGCTAAATCTGGAGCGTGAAACTGAAGGATTCGGTCATGGCCACAATACGCTTTTTTGCTGGGTCATGGCTAGTTAAAATTGGGCCATTGTGATGTTCCTCAAGTGGTAGAAAAATGCAACTGCATAATCTTTTAAAGATCTTAAAATAAAATATTTACACAGTCAAGCAAAAATCAATCTCATTTTCACATCTCACTAAATTTTTGGATTTTTTGACGATTTTACAAAAACTGAGAGAAGACAAAATTAGTTTATGAATTACAAGTATGAAAAGATATCGAAACAGAATTCAAAAAATCTTCTAACCCTTTTTTAAAAGAAAAAAATCCTAGCAAACGTGGATTTGCTTTATTGATGTTTAAAATTGGTTTAAATGGCATTAAAAATTTATATTTGTATGAAAAAAACTGTTTAAAATTAATTTTCAGCATAGTTGTAACTTTTTGGTCACTTATAACTTCTTGTGTATTCTGACCAGGGTTACCAGTTCAAAATTTAAAAAATCTGACAAAGATCAAAATTTGAAAAAATCTGGCAGACGAAAATCTAACAATTCTTAATGGTGAAGGAAAAAAAAAAAGTTTGAAGAATTCATAAGGCTTTACTAATGCTATGGCCTTATAAAGGATGAATCAAAAATTTGTTTAAAATGGACATAAAGCGAAAAATCTGTCAAAATCTGTCAATATATGGCACTGAAAAGGATTACATTTTGAACATTTACATTAATTTAAGAAACAATAAATAATAATTATTTTATACATGGAGACACTCTCCGAATCCTTCAAAAAAAAATGTTGGCAAAATATCTAGAACTTGATTTTAGATTTTCATCTCACGATAAGAAAATGCCCCGACCCCTCTTCGATTTGCGTGAAACTTTGTCTTAAGGGGTAACTTTTGTCCCTGATCACGAATCCAAGGTCCGTTTTTTGATATCGACCCCTTCCATTTTTGAACATGCGGAAAAAGAGGTTTTTTTCAATAATTTGCAGCCTGAAACGGTGATGAGATAGAAATTTGGTGTTAAATGGACTATTATGTAAAATTAGACGTCAGATTTGATGTTTTGAGAAAATTTTGAGTATTTTCTTTCCCGATTTTTTTTAGTATTTTTTTTGAAAATACGTAGTTTTGTAAAAATGTTGAGTTTTTTAAGCAAAATTGTTATTACATTCGAAACGTATGAAAAAATACCGATCTTTAAATACCCATATTGTAAAAACTGAAATTTTGAGTATTTTTTCAAAAATACGTAGTTTTGTGAAAATTTTGAGTATTTTTAAAAATTTTGTTATTACATTCGAAATATATTAAAAAATCGTGATCGTTTGATAACCATATTGTAAAAATTGAAATTTTGAGTATTTTTTTCCAAAATACTTAGTTTTGTAAAAAATTTGAGTGTTTTCAAAATATGTTGTTATTACATTCGAAATGTATGAAAAATCTCGATCATTTGGAACCCATATTTTGAAAACTGAAATCATGAGATTATTTTTTTTTCCAAAAATACGTAGTTTAGAGTTGTTTTCAAAAAAATGATTTTTTGTTCGAAATGGATGAAAAAATTTCAATCAATCGATATCTACATTGCAAAAACAATAATTTTGATTATTTTTTCGAGAAAAATTCTATTTTCAAAATTCAGGAAAAATACGTATTTTTGAGAAAATTTCCATGAAATTATAATTTTAATGTATAGCTGACATCATCCCGATTCCAAAACACTATAATTTTATGATGTTTGCATGAATCCCATAAGCTCTGTGCCTCGGTTTTGCATCCCCTGTATGCGGTGCTAAACCGAGGCATGTCTGTATTTTGATTGAGAAAATACAAACAATGATGAAAAATGTATTTTTTTATGTTTACCACATTCAAAAACTTACTCCTGATTAATATTGTTTTGTAAATATCCTAAAATCCGTGTACTGAGAAAGAATTTTCTTATCAACGTTTAGAATTACGACTGTTCAGAAATAATACTTTTGCTACTGTTTTTGAACAGCTTTTTACCACTGAAAGTTGGATTCCGAAAATTCCTATTTTTAGGTATACGATTTTTTTCTGTTTGTTTTAGGAGAACAAAAACGCATTTTTTTTTTAAACACAGAGAAGAATGGATAAAAATATTGCCGCCAAACTATAACCGTTATAAAAAAGCAAGTCTCAAACATAAAATGGTTTGTTCATTTTTTATGAATTGAAATAAATTAATTTACCCATTTTTTGAGGTTTAGACACTGTGTAATCAATTTTGATAAAACATCATTTTTCGATTTTTTGAAAATAGTTTCTACGAGTATCTCTAAACCTTTTTTTTTAATACTGAGATTTTTTTCAGATAGAGCCAATTCAAAATTAAAAAAAAAACATTATAATTTAGGTTTTTAAACCATGCTCAATTTTCAAATGCCGTGAACATTGAGAGTTATGGTCCCAATTTCAATATCAAAAGATGAATCATTCAGATTCTTTTTCAAAGAAAAGAGTATTACTCGCTTGCTCACTATCTTGCTTTAAGGTAAGCCAGATTTGTCCCATGATTCTCAAACCTCAACAGTATCACTCTGCAACAATATACTTTTATTTTTTACAAAACAAACTTTCGAGAATCTGTTAGTATTTTTTCCCCGAAAGTACATGTTACCCTCTTTTCCCTAAAGTCATTGCATCAAAAACAACAAATTATTATCAAAACAAAAATACCTAAGTCAAGCTTCAAAAATATGTCATCTCTTCTGAAAATAACAACCAAAGGACTCCTTACATCTTACACAAATCCCTTCCAGCGATGGAGCTGCTTGTTTACAGCTCATCAAGTTTATTTTAGCCTCCGGCAATCGGAAAATGTCATCATCTTCTTGAAATAACTTCCAAAAACTAGAGAGTGGCCTGGATGATCGTTTACCAAGAACCCTCCCACTACACTAGACATCCCTTTTTGGCAAACACCATGATGCCACTTTTCAAAGGGAAGTGCACTTTGTGTTCACAAAATGTGTGGGCTTCTTCCGCAAGAAGTCATCAGACTCTCTTGGTAATATAGCAATTGGTCCATATTGTGCACAGTAGAGGGAGAGAGAGAGAGAGAGTTGGCTGGAAAACATCCTTCCACTAGTCATTGTGCAGTGACAATTGAGTTTCGAGAACTGTCATGGGCAGGGGCGTTTCTTTGCTTTATTTTGGTGAGAAAGTTGAGCCTTTCGAGGAAATTACGACCAAACGGAAATGGCACTTTTCCGGGTAACAAAAGAAGTTTGCATTGTACAGAGAGAGAGAGAGAGAGAGAGAGAGAGAGAGAGAGAGAGAGAGAGAGAGAGAGAGAGAGAGAGAGAGAGAGAGAGAGAGAGAGAGAGAGAGAGAGAGAGAGAGAGAGAGAGAGCTTCAGCACTCTGTACAGAGTAATTTGATTAAAAACTTATCCTTTCGTGGTTGCATGGTGAGGGTTTGCACTGGAAACTTTCATTACTCTAGCCTCAATTGGAAATGGTTTAATAGCAGGAATTTAAATGCAAGATGTTATGTAGAAATGTATTCCATGAAATTGAAATTCTCATCATCATCATGACGATACATATCTTTCACATTCCTAGCTTCATTGCAACATTCAAACCCTTCACGACACAAAACAATTAGAGAGACATATTTTTCCTCATTTTTCAACGGAAACCTTCGATACCGGGTCTGGAATGACGTTCAAGAATTTTTGTGTATGATGGTTTATTCAATTAGACAGATAAGCAGCGACGCGACAAATGTGATGAATAAATAACCCCTAATGGATTTTAGTCATCGTTTCCACATTTTTTCCCAACCAACCACCCACGCCACCTAGGAGTTTAGGAGGGGTGTGAAATGTAATCAAGCTTGTGATGTAATGCAGGTCGCTTAATTTCCGGTTGCGGGAACACGACGGTCAATAAGTCGCGGGGGTTTGGATTAATTATTGAAATGATTTTGTACCATAAAAAATAAGATAGAATTAAACTAGATTGATGCAATTAGAACCTGGTTCAATCGAGCAATTCATTAGCTTTAGATTAAATTAAATTGTTTTATGCCTTTGTTCATATTGCCAGGTTTTTTTCCAAACAATTTTTTTCTTGAGCAATTCTCTCAGTAATAAGCAATTCTTTTGGATTTTTTTTTAGTTTTTTTTGGAAGAAACTGTGTGTTTACATTTTCTATGACCAACAAAGTCATCATTTGGTAATACAAGTCTGTTGACTGCCGTTCAATCAAAAAAGCAGTTAAAATATTCAAAAATCTGTATTTTTGATAATATTGTAGGTTTTTATTAGAGCCTTTCATAAAAGAAATATTTGTATTCTAAAAAACTTTAACCCGCTTTTAATTAAATTTTTCACGCAAAAAGTTAATCGCGCATTTTTTTTTTTTGGAAAAAATGAATAATTTTTGGATATTTTTTGGATGACAAAAAATGTCACATTTTGGTAAAAATTCATTTGACAGTGTTTTCAATTTCTCAAATAATCATGATTTTTGCAAAATGTTGAAAAAAACGAATAAATTATTGTGACTATATTTTTAAATTTAAAATAAAATTGGCATCGAAAAGTACTTACAATGGTATTGGGAAAATTATCTTATGTTTTTGCAGATTAATCCTCTATAACCGAACCCCGCCTTTAGTCGAGCTTCGATTCAAAAAATCGCTAAAAATCTATTATAAAACCAATTTTTGATCTTTAAAAAGCTTTGGAAAGAAGAACTCTTAAACTTTCAGGAAATTTAAGGGTTGAAAGTTTGACTTGTTTTATGTGACTTTGCCAATGTTTTATAAAATTACATTTTTTAGGGGTCAACTTTGGCTATGTTTTTTAATAACCTTTTTTTATATTTTGAGTACTACACTCTACACACTGTTTTACAATTTAAATGATGCCATTTTATAGCAGAAAATGTGAAAAACAAGTAAACAATTGAAAAAGTGACTGTAAAAACATGCAAAAAATAGATAGGCAAAATGTAATGATAGGAGGTTGTAATACTACCAAAAACATACATTAACTAAGCAAGATAAATGAAAAATAAAATACTAAGAAAAATAAAAAAAAAACGAAAAAAATTTGGGCAGTAGAGGGTTAAGCACTAGTTTGGCCCAAAAACTGCAATGTGGCGGTAACTTTCCGGCTTACCCGATAGGTTTTTGTCCAAGGAACATTTTTTTTTCATACATTGAAAAATTCCCAAAAATAGTTTAAACTCGTGATTTGCGATTTTTTGAAAAATGGGAAAGTCTTCAAAAATTGAAGAAAATCGATGGGTTTTCTACATCACCAAAAAAGCGTTGTATTTTTCAATGACGATACACAGAAAAAAAAGTTGAATTTGTTGAAAGTTGAAAAGTTGAAATTGGAATGTTGAAAATTTGATACACAGAAAAAAATATGTAAATTTACACAGCACGTAATTACTGTTTCTTATGTAAACTCACTCAATGTAATGTTGAAATATGATGTAAAGAGTAAAAAGTCATGGAAATTACTCCAATGTAAATCTAAATCTAATGTAAATCATGAATCTAATGGAAACGTTGAGCATGGAAACTCAAATCTGATGAATTTCTACCCGTGTCCGGCTTCCTTTAAATTCCTGTTTAATGTAAATCATATATCCAATGTATTTCTGCCAAACGTTGAATTCAAAACTACCCGAACTAAAAATAGTTATATTTGGTTCTCTTTCTGTCACTCTCATACTTCGCTGGCCCACTGCCTGAGCCTCGCCCTGAACAAGTTGATGCTTTAGCCGCTCGTTTATAAAATGCGAAGATGGCTCAGTCGGCAGCGGGTAGCAGCAGTAACACCGAACATTCTACCCGTCGTCCGTTCGATTCCAGTCCAGCGTTATTCCACTTGGCCGTCGACAAGAAAACGTCCCCTACCAGTGAAACAACTTTTTAAAATCATTATTTCCTTTTGATTATCGCTTCACTAATTTTAAAATAGAACATAGGCCACACCATTTTCCTACTGCAATCCAAGTCGAGTTTCTCATTCCCATTGGCCAATCAGAATTAGTTGATTTGAACTAATGTAAATTTCAAAACTAATGTAAATTCCAAAACCAATGTAAATTTTCAAAAATAATCTAAATTTCCAATGAATCTTATGTAAATTTCCAATGAACCTAATGTAAATATACATCATTTATCATGATACCTTTTGGTACATGATAAATAATGTAAATTTACAGAAATATTTTTTTCTGTGTAGGTTGAATATTACTTCTTTTTTTGAGTAATGTTACATAAAAAATGTGTAAAAATCGCTGCGATGTTCTCCGTCGACAGGTCTGGAACCCATCGACAGCGATCCCTCCGATAGTCCGGACCCTCGTACTCCAACAGTGATGAAAATTCATCAGTGCATCGAACGCTCTACGGCCACAACCGATCAATTGACAGGTGTCGCCGCTTTTTCAACGAGGTGTCCAACGAGTTCTCACCTGGCATGCCGAGGAAGAATTTTAAGCTGAAAATCATCAATCTGTGTTACAGGGGAAATTCTCGTATGTTTGGCAGGTTAAACACTCGCTTCTAACTCCAACCAATTTGCTGATTTTCACTATTTAAACAACAAATTTAGCAAAACATTTGATAAAAACTTGCTTGCTAACTTCTTATTGAGCTATTTATCACTCGATTTCAGTTGAAAACGCTTTTAATAAAAACGAAGTTGACTTTATAGCTGTCGGCCACCATTGCTAGTACCAACCACTAGTGTCTTCCTTTTATCTACAAGGACTTCGCCTCCCTGGGCTTTTAAGTGTATGAAAGTATGGCACGGAGCGACGGCGCCGAATACCCATATTTACACAAAGAATTTTAGAGCGCCCGCCGCGGGATTCGAACCGGCGACCTCTGGGTTGTGAGTCCAATGCGCGGTCCGCTTTTAATAAGCTTTAATTGAATGTCAAAGTTCTGACCTGCCAACATTAGAGGCACGCTGGAATTAGATGCTGTTGTTTTGTATGATTTTATTTTTTTAAAATTAGTTTTAAGGTATTCAGTCTGTGCGATTCACTCGAAGACGGTGTAATAAACAACAAAATAAATCATTTTTTTTACACAAAATCTGTCACCATTTCCTGATGAATATTACCATCATTTTTTTTCTGTGTAAGCATGAAATTTTCCGATCTCTCGATTCAAATTTATTTAAAAATGTTTGCCGTTTTGAAATATTACTCTAGATTCTAAATTTTATAAATATTTTTCTTTTGTGATGTAGAGAATAAATAATTTTGACCGTCAAAAGATGGCATCGAAAAATGGGTAGCATTCTTTTGTAGAGTGTAACAATTATTTCTGAGAAGTTCTAAGCTTACAATTTTGTTTGAATACCATGAATTTTGAACAATCTTATGGATGTTTTTCTAGAAAGTAACATTTGTTCTAATTTGCATTATTTATGGATTTTTTCTTCATTAAAAAAATCAGAATTCGTTCGTCTTACGGTAGGGGAAATTCTCGTATGTTTGGCAGGTTAAGCACTCGCTCCTAACTCCATCCAATTTGCTGATTTTCACTATTTAAACATCTAATTTTGCAAAACTTTTAATAGAAACTTGCTTGCTCACTTCTTATTGAGCTATTTATCACTCGATTTCAGTTGAAAACGCTTTTAATAAGCTTTAATTGATTGTCAAAGTTCTGACCTGCCAACATAAGAGGCACGCTGGAATTAGATGCTGTTCCCCTACATTCCAAAAAATGAGATAGTTTCCAGTAGAACATTTAAATAGGGTTAGAATTCATTCGCCGAGGGCAAATTTTTGTATTTTTGAGATAATTTTGACAAATTTCTTCATTGTTTGAAAATATGTTTTTTTTCATGTTAATGAAAAGGTTTATTTTTTAAGGGGGTTCGTTTTGTTTTAAGGTTTCTATCAACAACCTAATTATTATCTGTACGAAGCATTCTTTGTAGAATCTTGTGAATTAAGTGGTTTGGCTTCACGGAGAAAAAACCGTTCTGGAATTCGTGAACAAATGTGCATGTAATCGCGTACTTTCGCTGTTCATGAAATCGTGAACTTGTTCATGATATCATGGAGAAAAAAACACGATATCGTGCTTATTGTTCGTGAAATAGCGAACTCAATCTTATGTCTGAAAAAGCTTTCCTGCTTCATGGTTTTGTGACGCCACCTACATGTGAACTGTTTTTCGCCTAGGGAGCTTTCTAACACTTACACAAGTTCAACACAGTCTTTTGTTCGTGTGTGGAGTGGAACGAGATTTGACGTGCTCAAACAAGTTTCCGAAAATCAATCCACATAAAAGTCAAAAATGAAAAGTTTCCGATTTTTTTTGTTTAATTAGAATTATTTTGTTTTTGTTTTTTAAAGCTATATCCAAATTGCTTGAAGTTAATTCATCGCAAAATGACGACTGTTAATTTTTCACCTGAAAATCATAAAAAAATCAAAAAAGGTTCACTGGCAAACAGTATCATTTTAAAGAAAGAGAGCGTTCTGTTATTACGTAACGTATTTGGGGGGGAAGAGGGGCTGAGTTGGAGGCCATGTTAATGGAAATAATAAAGTAATAATAAAGTAAGCAGGATACAACCACTGCATTTCAAAATTACTGTACAAACAAACATTACAAATTTTATTCCCTCCTTAAAAAAAATTAAACTGACATTTTCAATGAAAAACATTGTAAAATTTACTGAAAACTATTCAAAATTCATTGTACACTCAAACCCCGATGGTTTGACACCAACTGTTGTCAAACGAACGGGGTCACTTTTCAGTTTGGCATTCTTTTACACGAAGTTTACACACACCAAACGTTTGTTTTGAGTGACAGTTCGTCACTATTTAATTTGACTTTGACCAACCAACGGGGTACAAAAAAAAGTATAAAAAAGTTTAGGAAAAAGCTTATTTTCATAAATTCATTGATATTTGGTAGCATAACTGTAATTACGTATATAACATTATGTGATATGTTCAGCTCTTTTCAAGGGGACCATAGTTGATCCATCGTAGAATGTTGTCTTGTCATTTTCAACTGCGTTTAATTAGACATGGTTTTAATCTTTTTTTTACAGTGGTACAAGATGAATTAACATAGGGCTTTAGGCTTTAGGAGCCTATAAAAAAAGAAATCGACGTAACACCTTATAATAATAAAATCCACCATTCTAGCAGGATTCTGTCAGAATCAGCTCTGCTAAAATACTTCGTGATTGGGTGTGACGGGTGTCTTAAAGCCCTATGTTAATGTATATATACAAACACAATTAAAACCACTTCTGATTACTTTTTTCATTTTAATGAAAAACATAAATTGACAAGACAACATTTTTTCGATTGATCAACTATGGTCCCCTTGGAACGAGCTGTCAAGTAGAACCTTTTTTGTCAAGAAGGGTCGCGAAGTTAATTTTTGAAAATCGATTTAAAAATCCATTTAAAACCATTTGCGGTCTTACAAAGGGTAATTTTACACAAAAAATAAGCTTTTTCATTGTGAAAAATAATATCAAAAATTTAAGGTTAATTTTATGACCCAATTAGGACATATTCTCCGTATAAACATTGGCCCTTTTACATTGTTTAGCTTGAATATTATTTTGTTATATCAGCAATCTAATCTCAACTGTAAGGACCCCATTCTTTACTTTTAAAAAGGTTTATTCATATATAAAAACAAGCCTTACCCGACAAACTTCGTTCTGCCTTTTTTTTCGTTTGATGACGTTTTTAACTTTTTTGCTTATTCAGCCTCCTGTGATCAAAATTTGATTTTACGTAACATTTGCCATACAATCTGCAGATTTTCCGGAATCAGTTCCAAAGTGGCCAAAGTTGTAACTTTTTGGCGTAAAAACCTTCCTTGGACTTATACGAATCCAACGCAACAAAAAGCACCTCGATACGACGTTCCGTGTTGAATTGATTCGCGTTCGTACAAAACCGTCGAAATTTTTTATATATATCTGGAGTTTTTTTTAAAAGGTACTATAAACCAAATTTTCATTTTTTGCTTTTTGGGTGTTTTTGAATACCCCAATAAAACAACAAATTACAAATTACAAACTCAAGGCGGTTCTAGAAACACCCAAAAAGCAAAAATTGAAAATTTGGTTTATTGGACCTTTTCAAAAAAAACTCCAGATATAGATAACTTTAAAATATTTCGAAATGTCAATTTTAAAAATAATTTACTTTTAAATAAAAAGTACGTTGCGTAATTTTTGAATGATCTTCTGTTTTTGCGTTACGTTTTCACTGCGCGTCCCCTGAAAAGCTCCGTCGCCGTCGCCATCTTAAACCAGCCAAACAAGTTTAGACAAGCAGCCACTCGCGATTTTTCTGTCTGATTTTCCGGCTAAAATGAACCGTTTTAGAAGAATAATTCACTGCCGGTCTCCGGAACTCCGGTTTAAATTACGGATTCCGATGTTTGGTAAGTATTTTTTATCAATATTTTGGCATTTTTATACTAATAAGTTTTTTGTTTGTTGCAGTTGAAAATCAATCCCAAATTTTTGCTTGTGCGAGCTGCAGTTCACTCGTTTCATCCGTGACACCTGTTCTCGAGAGTTTGGATGGACGACCTGAAATCGAACGAATTGAAGCATCTGGCAGTGAGCGGAGCCCTGTCCTGTCTCCGGCAATGCATACGGGAGAGGAACGGGAGCGTTCCGGAACATGCAAGAACCAACCTGATGGGATTGGACGAGAGCTTGTGACTTATTGATAATTGAAGAAGAAACTGGTTATGCTGTTGTAGTAGTGAAAATGACTTGTTAATTAGCTATTGAAAATAAATGAACAGTTATTTTTGGTTTTTCTTTTCGAATCAAAACCAAACATTAAATCCTTGTTTTCAATACCCAACACCAGATGTCAGGACAAAAGCTTTCATTTGCGCACGAGCGCGACGTTCAGATGGCGCTGTAACCATATCGTAAAGCTTGAAAGCTCAAAGCTCGTCGATACAGAGTATTTCGAAAGTTTAGAATCGTGAACAAACGTTCACGATTTGCAATTAGTTCATGGAAAGTGTTCATGGTACGTTTTCGTACCATGGAGTATCACACTGTTCCCGATTTCGTGGTGCATTGTTCACGAATTTCGGAACGGTTTTTTCTCCGTGTGTTGAATGAAACGAAAGGTAAATATTACCAGGCACTTTTGCATGTTTGTTCGAACGCGAAATGAACAGAAAAAAAAGCGCAAACGTTTGCCAATTTAAATGTGGGCTATGTTTTGGCCTGGTTAGCGTTGATTGTTTTGCTTGCCTGATTGTTTGTTTAGCCTCAAAATTGTTAACGCTGAAACATTTGAAACTTTGATTTTTTTTAGCAGCTTGTCATAGTGCAATTTTAGAGCAATTTTGTTTGGAAATCCAAAATCCAAATGGAATCAGATGCAGTCACGGATAAAAACCGTGAGTTGAGCTGATTTAAAAGAGTCCAATCGACTCATGTGCAATTGTTGATTTGCAAAAAAATGATCGAAAAATGATTGATGGTGACAATGGAAACCACTTATCGTGGCTCCATTATTCACAATTTCAGGCCACTTTCCAGATATAGTTATATGAACAACCATGAGCTGAACTAGCATTGGTAAAAGCTTCATGAGCCTGTCAAGTTTCGAACCTTGATTTTTTTCTCAAAATATTTAAGCATTTTAAAAATTTATTTGCCTCAATGTTTTTTTATGATTGAAATAAAAGTTATCTATATTATTTATTTTTACCAAGCAACGATAGATAAAGCAATCAAAAGCCTTTTTTTATTTTTGTTGAATGCTATGTTCATTTTCTCTTATTGATGACTGGTTATTAGCCTGTCCCATTTTGAGGTCATGTCGAGGAATTTCAGGTGCTCACTTCTTAAATGATAGATTATGATGTTAGGAACAATGTTTTCTTAGACAAGAAAAAATAATAAAATACTTTCTCGCACCCCCTAGTCGATTTACTGAAAAAAGTCACTTTTTTGAACAAATTTTCTAAAATCGCTTGGAATCAATACAAAAACTGTTTCGATCAGGTGTGTGTTATCTTCAAACGATAGGTTTTTGTCCATAGATTAAGATGCACTATCAATATTGGACCAAAATTTAAGTTTTTGGACTCTCCCAGGCGGATTTGTGTCGAAAAAATCGCATTTTTTCGAAACTTTTTTCAGAAATGTTCATTTAATTTAGGGTAGCCTATTTTTCCCAGTAAAACCAATACATGCAGCTTGTAGGAAATTTCATGGCGAACATTTTTCCCCCTGAGAAAATGCAATTTCGACACTCCAGAGCCGAGATATTTGAGTTTTAGTGAGGAAAAAAGTGGCAATTTTCAAAATTTCTCAGAATTCAGAAGCAAGGCCTACTAATTACACGATATAGCAAGCATATGTCTCAAAGGTCAGGGTATGCTTTTTTATAGTAATTTTGGCCGCTGAATCCGAATCTGAAATCAAATTTCGTGTAAACAGTGATGTTTTGGAGCTACACCCTTTTGGAATGTTATTTGCGTGTTTAAGAGGCAGTTTTTGTAAATATTGCTCAGTTTGTTCTAGAGGTCGTATCGAGGTGCTCCGATTTGGATGAAACTTTCAGCGTTTATTTGTCTACACATGAGATGAACTCATGCCAAATATGAGCCCTCTACGACAAAGGGAAGTGGTGTAAAACGGGCATTGAAGTTTGAGGTCCAAAAAATATAAAAAATCTTAAAGTTGCTCGCATTTCCGTAAAACTTCATCAATTCCAACTCTCTTAGATGCATTCGAAAGCACTTCAAAATGAGCCATAGACATCCAGGATTGGCATTGAAGTTTGAACTTTCCGAGGATTTCGAATATGACAAAAGTGAGACTAAAAAGTGCCGCTATGGATGCAGGACAATAACAAACGTTGTAAAATGTTTGTTATAGAAAAATCGAAAAACTATGAGAAAAACTGCATTGGCCAAAAAGTTATTTCCGTAGGCTTATAGTCTATGAAATTACCAATCTTTTGACCTATGGGAGTATGGGTGTTGGAGGCTGTTGCAAAAAGATATTGAGGTTTAAAAAAAAACATTTTTAACAGTAATTTGCAAAAGCTATGAGAAAAAGTTAAACCAATCCTGGATGTCTATGGCTCATTTTGAAGTGCTTCAAAAGACCTTTCGAATGCAACTAAGAGAGTTGGAATTGATGAAGTTTTACGGAAATGCGAGCAATTTTAAGATTTTTTATATTTTTTGGACCTCAAACTTCAATAAGGCTTTCTAGTCAGAAATTTACCAACACATTCAAAGTATGTTTACATGGCAGCTGGACGTTTGTTTGCATCAGATTTCCTATCTCTTTCTAGCAATTTTTTTTTGTCAGGCGACTTCTAGCTGATGTTTTCGACCGACCGCCCGATATGACAGCCAACATACTTCACAGGGTTGTGACAGTTACAGCTCGATCATTGTTTGCATCAGGACACTGTGACGAGAAGTTCGTCACTTTTGGGTTAAACTATATTTTTTTCACTGGGCATAGAAAACCTTATGCCCGTTTTACACCACTTCCCTTTGTCGTAGAGGGCTCATATTTGGCATGAGTTCATCTCATGTATAGACAAATAAACGCTGAAAGTTTCATCCAAATCGGAGCACCTCGATACGACCTCTAGAACAAACCGAGCAATATTTACAAAAACTGCCTCTTAAACACGCAAATAACATTCCAAAAGGGTGTAGCTCCAAAACATCACTGTTTACACGAAATTTGATTTCAGATTCGGATTCAGCGGCCAAAATTACTATAAAAAAGCATACCCTGACTTTTGAGACATATGCTTGCTATATCGTGTAATTAGTAGGCCTTGCTTCTGAATTCTGAGAAATTTTGAAAATTGCCACTTTTTTCCTCACTAAAACTCAAATATCTCGGCTCTGGAGTGTCGAAATTGCATTTTCTCAGAGGGAAAAATGTTCGCCATGAAATTTCCTACAAGCTGCATGTATTGGTTTTACTGGGAAAAATAGGCTACCCTAAATTAAATGAACATTTCTGAAAAAAGTTTCGAAAAAATGCGATTTTTTCGACACAAATCCGCCTGGGAGAGTCCAAAAACTTAAATTTTGGTCCAATATTGATAGTGCATCTTAATCTATGGACAAAAACCTATCGTTTGAAGATAACACACACCTGATCGAAACAGTTTTTGTATTGATTCCAAGCGATTTTAGAAAATTTGTTCAAAAAAGTGACTTTTTTCAGTAAATCGACTAGGGGGTGCGAGAAAGTATTTTATTATTTTTTCTTGTCTAAGAAAACATTGTTCCTAACATCATAATCTATCATTTAAGAAGTGAGCACCTGAAATTCCTCGACATGACCTCAAAATGGGACAGGCTACTGGTTATTAATTCAGAATATTGGAGTGCGCCACATTGAATATTGATTGCTTGTTAATAAATCATACCAATTGTCGATCTGAAATGACTAATGTGGCATAAATCTGCGATTTATCGATGAAAATATTCGTTGTGGAAAGTGATTCAAACAAATTCTCACAGCAGCAATCTCTTTTTAATTATCATAAAGCTTCAAATAATTGCAACTCAAGTGAAAATCAACATTCCACCTTCTCCATCCACCTTCTCCATCGCAAAGAGAGGAAAAATCTCCCACTGATAGGAAAAAGTTCAATTAATAAAGTTTTCCCCCTCCCATTCCGATTCCCGTTGCTGGAGGCCACCATTTGAACTTGGATCTGTCATTGTACAAGTTTGATTTCATTTCCTGCGTCGTTTCCAGCCAGCTGCTCATTGACACAATTTTCAACTTTCAACAAGTTTGGCTCGAGTGGAGGGAGCGCACGTTGAACGTTAATTTGCTCGTCTTTTGAAGGAAAAAAAAAATTAAAGCCTCAAAAGACGAACGTTAAAAGGACCTTTTTTGGGCAGTAAAGGAATACAGAAAGGAAATCCTCTAATCAGAAGTCAAAGAACCAAATCGCCCATATAAAAAAGACACAAAAAAACGCTGCCACGTGTACCGTGATGAATAACTAGGCATCATTTATCATCCGGGTGATGTTGGGCCGTCTGGTTGATTGGATGATTGAGGGGTCCAGATTATGGACTAGACGTGAGACAGAAGGAAAAAGTTCGTCTCGTCTGGAAAAGTGAGACCAATTTACTCATCTTTTTACTCCTATTTTTCTTTCGATAAGCTGTCCCCATGAGAGTCCACTTACACAGAAAAAAATATGTAAACTTCCACGTCATGTAAACTATGTTCTGAATGTAAATATGCTCGATGTAAATATTAAATACGATGTAAAAGCATAAATCATATGTAAAAAGCTGTTATGTAAATTGAAAACAAATGTAATTGATGAATCTCATGTAAACGCATAGTTTTTTTTGTCGTTCTCAATAATTAAAGATCATGTAAAGGTCAAATTCAATGTAAAATATTGTTCATGTAAATTAAAAATCATGTAAACTCTAGTGAAAATCTTGTTTGACAGCTGTGGATTGTTTTCAATTTTAATGTTTGTTCGGAAGAGAGTGGAAGTGTTTTACATCTTAACAATTCGTTACAAAATTTGAGAAAGAATTATCTCGTCGACCGAGTTGGTGCATCTTCTGCCTGACCGTTGATTGCCTTTGACCGTTCATGTTCCCCCTTGAGGGGAATCGATCACAGGTTTGTCAACAGGTGCAACGGAGTTTGGTGGAAATAATAACGATGCAGTTCTCAGAGCTGAAGGCTGAAAGAAATCGAGACAGCCGGTTGCGGTAGGTCCTAAACAAAATTACTAGTTCTCAAAATTATTTACTCCTACTGACAGATTCACTTATAGGAACTTATTTCGCTCGATTATAAACAGCATATTTCGTGTTGATGCCCGGGGGATAACTTCCAGAGCAATATTTGAATCTGGAATCGGGCAAACTCCGAGCCGACAGATAACTATTTGACAAAACCTGCATTGTTAAAAGGTAGTTATGTGGGCCAGCTATTGTTTACATTTTGAGATTTGTGATAAACTTACTAGTTGTTGTGCAATTTGCAAAATATTTCCAGCTGTCTTTTCCCCATTTTCTCGTGTTGATTCAGACTTTTCACGCACTCCGAGTTAGGCAACGGACGAATCATTCCTCCTGCGTCAGGCTAGATCCGGCTTCCGGCGGATGCTGGACGAAGTTCGTTTGAGACAGTGCATCACGCGTTGTCTGACACGGGCAGATGCATCATCCGGCAAGTTGGAACTAATGTGGGCCATCGCCTTTCTCCTCAAAGCACCAACAGAAAAGCTGGAAGACGGTCTGGCACTACACCGATGAACGGCGCCCAGTGTGGATGACTCCCTTGATCGAACCGCTTTTGTAGATTGTGCAACGAAAATTGGCAGGTAAAACAAGTTTATAGTAACAGTTTTTAAATTACTGCGCAAATCAAAACAATTTTTCCTTGGATGGAAAATTATTCTTGGGGCCCTAGAACAGTGTGAGACTACTTGTCAAAAAAGAAAGGCGATGTACGATGCAAGGTGCAAAGGGGGTGGAATCGAAAAAAAGACATAATCCAAAAAGCATAAATATTTCTGTCCGTAAAAAAAGGTGAGTATATTTTTTCCAACTTGTTTGTTGTTTAATAAATTTAATAAATTTTAAAAATATTTTTTTTTTCTTTGTTAAAAAAAACTCCAATTGATTGTTTAAAAATTGTGTAGATATGTTGATAATATTCACGCTACAATCGAAGCTACGATAGTTTTGAATATTGATCTCAATTTGAGATGTTGTTGTTTATTTTATTAACGTGACTTTAACCTAGAGAGGTCATTCGTCACTTCAATTTGAGATGAGTTCAATTTAATTTAAAACTCAAGCAAAATAATCTAATATGCTAGGTAATGCGTGTTTGTAAACAACGAGTGTATCCTAATGTAAAATTCACTGTCGTAAGTAGTATACACTCTTTGTTTATGGAGTCACGTTGACCCGTTTACATTGTTTTGCTTGAAGTTATCAATGTTTGTATGTCTTATATTTATTTCATATTTTGCCAGCGCCACTTTATGATTTTCACACTGCACCTGCACCGTTACTTGCATTGCTCCTTTGGCAGGACCGTAATGCAAAACAGAATGTCAACACAGCACCAACAAAAAGTGGCTTCATTCGTCAGAGGAGGAAAATTTAGACTCAGGTATTAAATGCAGAATTTTGTCAAAATTTTCAGTGTCCCCGGAGCCGGCTGCATCAAATCGACTATACCATTAAGGTGGCCAAGGTGGGTCTGTTAAACTAGGAAATGCTGCACCCTTCCTACTGAAGATCACCCCGGTCGATTTCGACCGCGGGATCACGGCTGGTGCCCTTACTTTGAGCCCTTGTGATGCAAGAGGAAGATTTGACCCAGTGGTGCGACGACCGCTATCCGTCCGTCCGTCCGCTGTTCGCTTATTACGACGGGCAAAGGGCGATCCTACAGCGTAACCTGGGACCCAGAGTGTGACCAGCGGCATGAAGGCCACCACCGTCGCAGGCAAGGTAGAATGCAAGCCGAGTGTCGTCGCAGGTCATACTAAATCGTTGCCAGATCCTTTTGAATCACACAGACATCCAGACGCTGACGTTCGGAGGTAAGTTAATTTGTTGTTTGCTTCACAAACCAAAACTTAAAAGCTTTTTCTTTTTTCACTTTTTAGGTGCATGCGTGAGTATGGCGGAATCGCCAATCTACGCCTCGCGCAAAATCAAAATCAGACTGTTGACCATCCTTGAAGACAGTTTGGACGCGTAAACGTGGCGCTCCTCATATTTCTTGATGCTCGACACAACAACCCCGAGTGATTGGCGTGTGCAAGGATCAAGTTGAGCTCCCATTGCAAAAACCGGCCTTTAAATTTGTAGGAGACAACGGAACTTGTGTCGGGCTAACACAATCTGGGTCGAAAGATGACTTGCACTCAGTAAGACTATTGAAAAGTTGGTATACCGTATACCGTAGCTTTATTTGAAGGTTAAGCCTTTTATTTTACAATTAATGCTATAAAATTAAGGAGATTAATTAAAATTGTAATTTCATTAGAAATATTACTGGTTTTGCTCCGTTGGATTTAAAATCCGATATAAAAGCGGATTTAGATCCAGCGGAGCAAAAAAATTTTTTTTCTTCGGTAAATTTACATTATTTTCATTGGAAATTTACACGATCCCACCATATTTTTATTCGAAACATTTACAATAAAAAGCATGTAAATTTCCAATGTATCTAATGTAAATATACATCATTTATCATGATACCTTTTGGTACATGAAAAATGATGTAAATTTACAGGAATATTTTTTTCTGTGTAGTAGACTACAAAAAGGACCTCTCTTTTCCTAGTGGTCTAGTTGGAGGATACGATGTTTATCTTGTTGATTGACCTATGTCCCTGCGTAATTTATTTTATTGATATGAATTTTTTTTGTTGATATTATGAAATACCGCAAAATGTATAAACATCAGAATGTTTTTGTTTTGAAATTATTTGAATTTTAAATAAATATCTACATTTTTGATGGTCACGACCAGATACCTTAAAACTTGTTGATTATATGCGATACTGCACTGATGGTTAAAATGCTTTTTGAGAAAGGTATTTGTTCAAAATTAGTAAACACATAATATATTGAGCCCTAAACAGAAAAAAATTATCGTATTGGCAGTTAAACGCCAATAAAATTAAATCGCTTTCGAAATCGAAAGTTAATTGACCAAGCAGCTACATTAACAAAAAATTTAATTCCTCTAGCATATCAACGCTTATGAAATCAACAGGAAAATTCAATTCGGACCCACATTTTCACAAATCACTTCCCCGCGTCATAATCGATTCAAGCATCGACATCCCGTTGAAATCGACATTACATTTTGAAACGTTATTTGGTGACACATTTCCAGCATGCCAGCGACCATTTCAGGCCATCGCTCTCTGTCCAGAATAATTCATGATCGGGGTTTAATTCAGCCTCGGAAAACATTTACTCCACCAGCATCAGCCCCCACCAGTATGAATATTCAATTTGTGCATCGAGATGCAGTTTAGTACTCGCTCAGCATTCACCCCGAATCCTTGATGGACACCATCACTGCACTGGTGCTGCTGATGATGCTGCTGCTGCTGCTGGTGCAACAGTGCATCTGTTTATGATCACACCATCACCATAACCAACCCACCAACCAACCATCATAACAAACGGTTTCACAGCTGGAGAGCTGCAAAAAAAATCCGGTCCGAAATAACGAACTACGCTTTGGAGCTTTTTTTTTAGCAGAGGGAAGACCATTCGAAAGGATTGATGAAACACCAAAAAAAATCTGAATTTCATCGTACACTTTGTTGAGGAAGGTGTTATGCCGAGTATTGTTTTTTTTTGTGAAATGTGGAATTTTTGTTCCCATAAACATTGTTTCCAAAAAAAATCCTTTCGTCTATGCAACAAAACTGGTTTCCATAGCCATAAGTTCCAGGATTTTCAAAATCCTTTATGCAGTAAAGTTTCGCTGCGAATCAGTAAACTAGCACGCTTGGATGAAGTCACTAAGGTCACCACGCTGCTGCTGTGCTGGTGTGATGCTCTTTCCCTGCTGCACGTGGTACACCACGTAGAGCAACCTTGACGAAACAAAAAAAAAAATGCAGATTGAAATAGCGACTGTGCAAAACGAGCAAACGCTTTAAAAAGATAGTCATTGAAAAAATATGTATTTCAATGATTTTCTTAAAACAAAATAAGGGTTTTGATGAATAAACTAACTTCGGCTAGTATGAGTTTTAGCCTCGATTTTTGCGCTACACCAAGTTTATTTAAAAAAAAACAGCTCAAAATTTTAAAGACATCTGGTGTCTCGATTCCATTTAATGTCCAAAATTCCAAACAAAATTTAATCAAACATTTGTACACGAGATAAATATAAATATATTGAGGTATTTTTTAAATGTTTTTGTGTTTGAAAATTGTCTATTCTTGTGAACATATCAGTGATCTATATTTTTCAAATTAGGCATAAGCATAGGTGCCCACCCGTTATCAGTGATCTATTTTTTTCAAATTATATAAAAAGCGTAAACTTTAAATTTCAACAGATAAAAACCAAAATAAACGGCTTTTGAAAAAAATGCCGATATTTTGTGATATTTTATAATAAAACTTAAAATTTTCAGAAATGTATATACACAGAAATAAATGATGATAAAATTCCTCAAGAAATCGTAGCAGATTTTGTGTCAAGAATTTAGAGCTGGGACTTCAGATATCCGGATAATTTGCAGAATTAATAATTCTATAAGAAAATGAACTAACTTAAACAAGCCATCTTTGTCTCATGACTGTGGGGTGACATAAAGATGAAACAAAATAATTTTACAGGTTTACAAAAGATCTCTAATTTTGTATCACATGATTTATGGCCGAAAACTATTATCCGAAAAACTATCCAATCCGTTACGTTTTTATTTTTAAATCCATTTTGGGTTCATCAAATCTTTTTATCCAAATAATTTTCAGATCTGATACGGGTTTCGTATATATCTTTTGATTTGGTTTGATTAAAAAAATAATATCTGATTTAATGTGAATACAAAGAGACGAGTTGTTCCTTTTAATTCCGCTATATATTTTTAATATCTTGACAGATACGTATTTCGTCTACTACTTGCAGACTTCATCAGTGTTCTGTTAGTCGAGAACAGAACACTGATGAAGTCTGCAAGTAGTAGACAAAATACGTATCTGTCAAGATATTAAAAATATATAGCGGAATTAAAAGGAACAACTCGTCTCTTTGTATTCACAGTAATGCATTCTGCTAAAACGCTCAACCAAACCACAATCTGATTTAATATAGAAAAAAAATGTAAATTATCCGGATATCCGAAGTCCCAGCTCTACATCAAACCATCCACATTAACGACCCCCGGGTCTTTTGTGGTCTCTATTGCAAGTTTCTGCTCGAACCTAGGAGTCCGAAGGCTTGAATGGGGAAAGCACCCAAACCTCTTTTACTCCAAGGAACCTTCCACCCCAGTGTTTGAACTGACGACCTTCGGATTGCGAGTCCAACCGCCGCCAGCGATTCCACCGGAGTAGGCTTGGTTTAGTGTGTTGTTTGTACTTATGGTATGGAGACGACTCCTACACCTGGAATGACTTAACGGCCTAACAACCAAGGCCGGGACCGACATTTTACTTCCTCATCCGATGGAAGGTTGCAGCAGATGGGAATCGAACCCAGAATCATCCGCTTACAAAGCGGACAGCTCTACAAGAAATGTGTAATATAACATCAGAAACTGATGTATGTTTAACAGTTTCTAGTAAATTTTCATCAGGTTCACATTTTTACACATTTTTAAGGTAATATTTATAACTCAAAAAAAGGGAATTGAATATGATTTTTAGTTGAATACCAACAAATTTTCAACATTCCTAAATTCAACTTATTTTTGCTGTGTATTTATACAATTTTAAGCCCTAGAAAAAAATGGATGAAAAATTTGCGTCAAGTTATAAATATTTTGAAAAAGTGTGATTTTTCGAAAAATATATTTTTAAATTTTGAATAAAAACCAACATATCAAACCTTTTGAAATGTTACAGATGATTTCAAAATTTCAACAATATTTTTATCAAAAGGAACAGATCATTCACAAGTGTGTCATTTTTTGACATTGAAAATAAGACCATTTGTTTCTGAGATATTGATACTAGGTTATAAAATGCTGTTTGGATGAGACTTAAAAAACTTAAATTTTCTTGTTTTTTTTTATCTTTTATTCGCTGTATTTCAGCAACCAGGGGTCAATCTTCAATGACTCTACAATCCAACCCCGCCTTTAGGCGGGTTTCGATTAAGAGTATCGCCAAAAATCCACTTTTCAACCAATTTTTTACCTTTTAAAAGCATTTGAAAGAAGAACTCTTGAAATTTTAGAAAATTCATGGATTGGAAGTTTTACTCGTTTTATATGACCTTGCCAATGTTTTTAAAAATGTCATTTTTCTAGGGCTCAACTTTGGCTGTGTTTTTACTAACATTGCCTATATTGTTAACGAAAAAAGAAATGCCTCTACGCATTTTTTTTACAATTTAAATGATATTGGTACCATTTTATAGCAGAAAATGTGAAAAACATGCAAAGCAAAGCAAAGCAATCCACTTTAACGACCCCCTGGTCTTTTGTGGGCTCTGTTGCAAGCTTCTGCTCATTTCTAGGCGTCCGAAGGTTATGTGTGGTGAGTCACCCAAAACCTCTTTTACGCAAATGGACCGACGTTTTACTTTTCCATCCGATAGAAGGCCAGGAGGATAACGCGGGAATCGAACCCGCGCCCCATAGCAACTTAGGGATCGGCAGCCGAAGCCGCTAACCACCGCGCCACGAGGCCCTCACAAAAATGGCTTATATATGCCTAGGATAACATGTCTACAAAGTTTCATTGAAATCGGAGAAGGTCGGGTACAAAAGTACCAGAAAAATTCCTGATTTGAGCTGGAATTGCTCTATAAAACAATATTAACATGTAATTTTTCATCCATTTTATACCCATCAAAAATAAAATGGTCCCCAACAAATTAGAGCCAATCAAAAATTACAAACAATTAAAATGCACAAAATCGGCCACTCCCATCAAATAGCAGTATCTTGAGAACAGAGTAAAATCTGTAACCCATAAAATTCAAGTCTTTAATGGAGGTTAACAACTGATGTACTACCCATCATTGAAGAAACGGCTAATATCCACTTTTGACAAAAGCTAGATTTTTGCTCCAGTAGGTACACGAATAGAAATCCTGTACGCTAATCCGGTAACTTTATGTAAACATCGATTTTTTCCAAAATCGTCAAAAAAAAATTCAATTTCAAGCAACAATGTCGATTTTAAAAACACAATTTCGGAAACATTGCAGTGTTTACAAATTCGACAACAAAGAGTTACCGGATAAGCTATCAGGATTTCTGTCCATCTAGATGATGTTCCAAAACTTGAATTTCACTAAAATAGTGTTTAGTTTTGGCTACCGATATGAAAAACAAAATGGCTAAAATGTTGTGATGAACACAAAACGCGTTTTTCTCAGCATACTTTACAAAGCACAACAAGATAAAAAATATCTTTTAAATTAATTCTTTTATGAACTTAAAAAAATCTAGAATTTCAAACAAAACCAAAGTTGTTTGACCGGTCAATTAGTTCAGTTTACCTTCTCGTGTAGCATAATGTGCTGAAAGCAGGCCAACACAGTCCACAAAGCAGCGGACGTAGATTCAGATGGTTCATGGTACGCGATACGGTCCAACCCAAACAGTCGAGCTGGCGGGAAACTGTTTATGCCAGAAAGTGTTTTACGTTCGCAAGCTGACGGGTGACTTTTTTTTTGTTGTTGATGTTCGTTGCCTTTTACTGGTTCCATAGAATGGGTGAGGGATGAGGGAGGGAAAAATCAAACGATTCTCGCTGGACCGTACAATTTTTCTCACTTTGATTTACGATTTTGTTTTTCTGTTTGTAGTAAATTCTTAAACGTTGCCCTGAACCTGGCTGAGTCAAGCATGACACGAAATTTTACTCATCGATGGGGACGCATGGTCGTTTATGATTTCGAACGGAAATGATTCACATTTTCGTATTTGGTGTAGACATAGCAAATCAGTAAGCAAATGAACTGGTTTTCATTTGCATGTCAGGCTGCAGCTTGATAGACATTGCCAGGTGTTGTGCATAAATACTGCAAAAATACTGAAAAAATCCGTTTCCAAATAAACAAAATTTACCACCACAAAAAAAAAGAACTACCCTTTGATCTGGTTGAATAGCTTAATGTCTCCTTCATACATGAATTCCATTCGTGACTGAGCTGAAAAAAAGTTCAATCATGCAATCAAATAACGGAATTCCCCCGAATTCACATTTTGGACAGATTGTTTACAGTTGTTTTCATTTTCGGTCAAAATGCAATTTTCTCCCGCCAAATAACTGCATTTGCGAATATGTGGACATGATGGGTAGCGGTTTCCGCGGTTGAAATAAATTGGAAGGACAAATGGACTAATGGAGTTAGGGCGACGTTGTGGTTTCATAATTGTAAACAAGTTGGGGCACTAACAAACTTACCTATAGGGGGAGCAAAGTGGCATCGAGATCGGTCAATCTGGAATTCAACAGTTGAATTGAGTTAGAGTTTGCCTTTAATTGAGTTAGAGTAGTTTGTCAATATAGAAACACATTTTCGATTGTTTTTTGAAATGTTTGGTTTTATCTTTAAAACTGTAAACTATTTTATCATAACATCTCCCATTTGCGTATAAGTGAGCTAAAATCGGACGAAAAAATTTAGTTTTTGCGAAAAATGAAAATTTTAATTTTTGATCACCCTAACTCAGCGTAGGTCACCCTAATGACCATAAAAGGGTTTAATTTTGTCGGCCAAGGAATTTGGAATTGCTGTATTTTCAGTCAAACCAAAGACAAATAAACGTGAATCTCTTTTATAGTCAATAAATGAACCATTTAACGGTCAATTTGAATGATTGGAAACTCACCACGGCTGTTTAAAACTCACCACAGCTTTTATAAATCTAATATAAATCGGATTTTCACTAAATTTCTAAACTGAAACAAAAACTCTTACTTGTCTCCAAGCTAAACCAGTTACGGTTGACTTTATTAAGCAGACTTCTTAGATTTTACTACACAAACTTTTTCCTTTCTTTCAACCATAAAACTTATCATGTTTAACAAACAACGCATAATTCTCATTGCTTGCCGGAGAGCAAGCTTTTGCTGAATGCATAATCAGTACCCATCCAGCTTTCCAGCTCTTTGCCTGACGGCTGTTGCTGTTGTTGCTGCTCGCTCATTATTCAAAACGCAGAAAAGCGCGCGCCTGAAAAAACTTTGGTCAAAACTTGAGCCAGCAAAGTTCGCAACACAAGGTGCCATTACGGGAAAAATTATGCTAAACGCAAAGTTGGCCAAACTTTCCGACTCAATTGAAGCAGTTCAAACGGCGCAAACGTGACGATGGTTCGCTTTCTTGACAGTTGAAAGTTCTTGGTTGAAGTGAAGAATTGGCGAGCAGCTTGGTTCGTACCTTTGATGATTCCGTCTCATTAAAATTACTGCAGAGCAGGGAAAGTTTGCGATGATTTTTTTTTCTCATTTTTATGGCGTTAAGTTTTCGTAAGTTCAAACGACTCGGCTTCAGATGGACCACAGCGTTGAACATTGTATTGAGGCATTTTTTTTTGCTGTCGACTATTGCGACCAAAGATCTTCGGAACATAATTGCAGAAGTTTCTGCGCTGGACGGTTCGGAGAGGTACTTTGATGGTGACTTAAGGAAGTAATAGTTGAAAGTTTTAGTTCTGGGTGTTTGATGTTGAAGATTCATTTAAAAAAAAATCTCGGTAAAACCAATTCAGCATGCATAGCACATAGCATAGCCACAACACCTTCAATTACCTTCAATTATTTTTGTATTTTTGTATTTTTTTTTGTATTTTTGTATTTGTGTATTTTTGTATTTTTGTATTTTTGTATTTTTGTATTTTTGTATTTTTGTATTTTTGTATTTTTGTATTTTTGTATTTTTGTATTTTTGTATTTTTGTATTTTTGTATTTTTGTATTTTTGTATTTTTGTATTTTTGTATTTTTGTATTTTTGTATTTTTGTATTTTTGTATTTTTGTATTTTTGTATTTTTGTATTTTTGTATTTTTGTATTTTTGTATTTTTGTATTTTTGTATTTTTGTATTTTTGTATTTTTGTATTTTTGTATTTTTGTATTTTTGTATTTTTGTATTTTTGTATTTTTGTATTTTTGTATTTTTGTATTTTTGTATTTTTGTATTTTTGTATTTTTGTATTTTTGTATTTTTGTATTTTTGTATTTTTGTATTTTTGTATTTTTGTATTTTTGTATTTTGTATTTTTGTATTTTTGTATTTTTGTATTTTTGTATTTTTGTATTTTTGTATTTTTGTATTTTTGTATTTTTGTATTTTTGTATTTTTGTATTTTTGTATTTTTGTATTTTTGTATTTTTGTATTTTTGTATTTTTGTATTTTTGTATTTTTGTATTTTTGTATTTTTGTATTTTTGTATTTTTGTATTTTTGTATTTTTGTATTTTTGTATTTTTGTATTTTTGTATTTTTGTATTTTTGTATTTTTGTTTTTTTTTGTATTTTTGTATTTTTGTATTTTTGTATTTTTGTATTTTTGTATTTTTGTATTTTTGTATTTTTGTATTTTTGTATTTTTGTATTTTTGTATTTTTGTATTTTTGTATTTTTGTATTTTGTATTTTTGTATTTTTGTATTTTTGTATTTTTGTATTTTTGTATTTTGTATTTTTGTATTTTTGTATTTTTGTATTTTTGTATTTTTGTATTTTTGTATTTTTGTATTTTTGTATTTTTGTATTTTTGTATTTTTGTATTTTTGTATTTTTGTATTTTTGTATTTTTGTATTTTTGTATTTTTGTATTTTTGTATTTTTGTATTTTTGTATTTTTGTATTTTTGTATTTTTGTATTTTTGTATTTTTGTATTTTTGTATTTTTGTATTTTTGTATTTTTGTATTTTTGTATTTTTGTATTTTTGTATTTTTGTATTTTTGTATTTTTGTATTTTTGTATTTTTGTATTTTTGTATTTTTGTATTTTTGTATTTTTGTATTTTTGTATTTTTGTATTTTTGTATTTTTGTATTTTTGTATTTTTGTATTTTTAAGAGAACTTTTGAGCTGAATTTAGAAGTATTGCCTGAACCTGAAGGAGCTAATGCTTCTAGAAGGTAAAATCCAGTTACATATAAACATTTCAGAGTTCCAGTCAAATCCTAGGAGTTGATCTCCTACGAACTCAATTTATAATTACAAATCAGTTCAAATGCCACCAACCATACCAAAACCCAACTGACATAGCTGTAATTAACGCCAAGCGTCTAACATCTCCTCGACAAGCCAAATTCAATTAAATTAACTGACCCACAGCCCCGAAGCCACAACAGAACTCACTCATCACCGACACACCACCGGAGTGATCCGCCGCATCCATTAGTGTCCACACAGTTGTCTCATCTTTGCGGGCGAGCTTTCCCAAGGGGTAAATGGGGGATGGTCAAACCTCGTGAGTCAGTGTATTTGGCGTGGTAACATAACATAGGGAAAGCCAACATTTGTGGTGCGTTTTGGGATGATATCCATGTTATCGACAGGACAGGATTTACACTAGGGTTGCTCGAAATAATTGAATTTTTGACAAATGTTTTCAAAGTTTTATTTGAGCATTTTGAAGAAATTAGATCAAATTTATCTTTCCGCGTAGCGTTTTAAATTTGTTTGTACACTATAGATATGCATGCAACATCACCCTAATGTACACGTGCCGCCAAAAGATAGTGAGTGGTGACACCCTCTGAACTGTGGATTTCAGCACCGTACGCACAGTGACAACGCTGGTCATAATGGTCGGATGCAGGAAATGCTTGGTGACGCGTATTCCAAGAGCTTATCTGGTCCTTTATTCAGCAGAATCAATATTGTTGTTTGATAGTGAAATCAAACTAGCTCGAGCAGTGCCTCAAGGAAGAAATTGTAGTTATATTTTGAGGATAAATACGGTTGAATTGTTATTCTAACAAAATAAGTAGTTGATTCAAAGGTTTAAGTTAGTTTTGCAAAGCCGAAAGTTGCCAGAGTTCCTTGAGATTTAAGATACTAATATTGAAAAAAAAATCTTTGAACTATCGCGTAAGAATTTCATTTTGTCCCTTTGATTTTTAGTCATTTGATCATTTGTCCTACAATCGAGAAATATTGTGTTCCATTTAAGTCTGTTAAAAAAAGTGTAAATCAAAAGCAAAATATTGATTTAACTGCAAATCGCGAACAACATTCGTCAAAGTGTATTAGATCCTTTCAAATTTTCAAGCATTTTAAGTGCTTTTTTTGCCCACCAAAGTCTAGGATTCAATTACAAAAGCACTCATAACTGCTCCCCAGGGGAAAAAGTGTCTCCCTTTCACACCTCTCTGAAACACCGGCCAAAACCACTTATCAGCAGAGCTCGATCTTCCACGTAGTCGACCCCACAATAAATAAAAACCAAAGTGAGCAAATCGCCCAGGGGGGACGACGGCGCAACATGATTCAATCTATAACTCTTCGCCAATCACACCTCCACTCGACCCCCCAACTTTCACCGTTCAGAGTTATTAGCGAACTTGGCCTGATTTATGAGCCATCGATTTTCCACCGGGGACCAAACGAAACGTGCCAAGAATCGGTGATAGACGCCACCCACAACTGCTGGTGCGTGGATCCAAACCGGTAGCAGATCTGTTATCATCGATTGGAATCGCCCCAGGACCGGGAACTAATCAATGAATGGAACCGGAAACGTTGTCAACACGAGCTTTTCCAGCTTTCATTAAAGTTGTATGTTGTATCGCTGTGATGACATACGTCATGTCACCTTCTTTAATCTTTATAGAGTCACAGAAAAATAGAGGTGCAATTGTGTAAAAAAAACCTCAGAGCAAATGTGTTTTGATTAATGTTCAAAATTAAGCTACTTAAAAAGTCTAAAAAAATTAAAGTCTCTATTTGTCTCTGACTTTTTACACCAAAGAGGTGATACATGCCAGTAGCGTGTATGGTTCAAACCCACCCCCCGGTTTCTTAATTACGTTAAACGACGATGATAATTTTATAACCTTTTTTTTTTACGTCAGAGCGTCACAAACGAGTGTGACGTATGTTGTTCCTGTTTCGCGTCACCGCGGCAAGAAGAGCACGGTTCCGGAAAATTCACATTAGCGCATTCAATTAAATTCAATTTTCTCCCGCCGGTGACGCTTTTTAACGGGAGTTGGGAGAGCATCCATAAGTGGTTGTTCTGGAGTGACATTCCAGTTTGAGGTAGCGGGTAGTGGGTTGGTTTTTTGTCTTGTGTTGAGACTCTTGAGCATTTTTTCTGAAATATTTGAATTATTTCGCAACTCAAATTTCAAAAAAATATTTTCTTGCTCAAGTAAACTGAGGGTGAAAAATCCCATATCGTTCATAAATTCTTAAAGTAACCGGTCAACCAATAAACCACCCTTAAACCATGCCATATCAGCAGAGCTTGCCTAAAATCTGGGCAAATCGGCAATATTTCAACGGTTTTTTTTCGACTGAATTGGCCTCCCAACTTGTGGATACACTTTACAGCGCACTTTTACCGGGGAAAATCAATCCAGATAATCCGATTAGGTTGGCCTGCCAACGCAAGCCAATAGTCAAAAGGGTGCCCTTGAACAGGATCATTGGCCAAAATGCTGTTCTCAATCCATCTATCAGTAAGGCTGTAATGTTTTGTTTTTACAATTCAATTACGTATTGAAAATATTTACATTTCCTATCATTTGAAAGTGACGAACAAATGGCCTAATCACATTATCAAAATTACCAGTTCTGTAAAGTGAATAATTTGATTTTTATTGCTTTTAAGCCTTCAATCGGATGGGGAAGTAAAACGTCGGTCCAATTGCGTAAAAGAGGTTTTGGGTGACTCACCACACATAACCTTCGGACGCCTAGAAATGAGCAGAAACTTGCAACAGAGATCACAAAAGACCCGGGGATTGTTAAAGTGAATTGCTCTGCTTTTTTGCTTTTAAGTTCATTATGGCACTCATTTAAGTGATTAAATGTTCAAATTTTCAGTAATTGTATCGGATAGTAATAATTTCCGACACTATTCTGATTTTTGAGTTGACTATACTGCCGTTCTACGCATAATTGTCCCATGTTCAAAAAAGTGCAACTGAGAAAAACGCCTTTGAAATTTTTCGATCGATTTCTTTGTTTCTACGCATAATTGTCCCGTGGGTTCCTATCCGTCCTATGTGTCCCTAATCGCCCCAGTTAGTATTTAATCACTCTTATTTATGATCCTCTTGCTATACAATAGGTAATCAAAGCATAATGCTTAGTAAAACTAATGATTCCGTGTAAGAAAATACATGGTGGGACAATTATGCGTAGAAGTGTAACGATGGGACAAACAGACTTGGTATTGTTTTTGATGAGTTTCCGAACAAAGTACTAGATTTTATGTGTTTTTTAAAAGTATACGACAAACTAAACATAAAAATGTCAAAAAGTCAAAATCGTCCAAAAATGACATTGGACAATTATGCGTAGAACGGCAGTATACCTATGCTAAAACAGACTTTATTATTCAATTGTTTGACCATACCTGGAATTCCATTTTTCGGAAGAAAAGTTAACTGAAATGGACATTTCCCAGAATAAACATTTTTCGAAAAACACAGTTTTCCGAGAAGAACGCTTTTATCTGTAAACGCTCAACTCAACTGTACACAAAAAAGTACAAATTTGAAATCGACTTTTTCTGATCAAGTTCAAATTTAGGTGACCTATTGATATTATCAAAACATTTATGACCCCCGATTTTGAACCAAATTGGACAACCCTTTCTTTTGTGGCACCGCCCCAAAGTTTTGCGATTTTCGTCATGTTTTCAATTCAAATGTCTTTTTCAAAATGTTTGAAAATTGTTTATTGAACATGAACAACACCCAGTTACCAAACAAGTACTCTATAAATCAAAATATCAAAATAATCATTCTGTTGCAATATGGGTCATTCCAGGGCAAATCGTCGCCATCGTGCTAACTTGTCGTACGTGCATTTTGGGCCAAATTGAGTTAAGAACGCCATTTTGTACAGCTCACAATGCCTCACCTTTTGACCTTCACAGATCCCCAAAATTCGATTTCAATCCTGAGATATTCAACAAAAACCGAAAAAACTCCGTGCATTTTTGTCACTTTACATATGAAAGTAGTTTCAATCTTGTCGTGCTATCTTGTCACTCCATGAAAATTGATGTAAGTGCGACAAAAGGCCAAAGGGATTTCAGGCCTGGAAAGTCAGGATGCGTTTGTCGCACGTACAAGCTAGACTACCATAAACATTTGTAATTATAACTCGGAACTCCAGCAACCAACTTCAACCAAACTTTGGGACAATGCACAGAATGGTGAGCCAAACAAAACGTGTTTGTTATTGTTCAAGGTCAAACATTAAAACGCGTTTTTCTCGGAACGTCAAAATGGCGGGTGCGACAAGATAGCACGACGACGTCGAAATGAGTACACTTTTGGACTCGACCTTCACCGATTTGGACCAAACTTGGATGCAACGTTCATCTATCGATAGTTAACAGAAATCCCAAGTTTGGTGCTGATTGGACCATCCCTCTGTTTTTGGCACCGCCCTCTTTTTTGACGATTTTCTAAAAAAAAATTCTTTTTATCAAAACTTTACAACTATTTGAGCAAAAGGCTTTCTACAGGTTGCATTTTATAGAAAATTGTCCAAGGAATTCGATAAAAATTCAATATTAACCCTTAAATGCCCACTTATATTATATTTTAATGTTTTAAGTATGAAAATTCAGCTTTGACCAATTGCTTATATTTTGATTTGTTTTATTTTATCAAAATAGTGTTCCCCGGACAATTTTACTTAATAATCAATGTAGACCTCAAACTAAAATGAGGGATGGTCCAATCAGCACCAAACTTGGAATTTCTGTTAACTATCGTTAGATGAACGTTTCCTCCAAATTTGGTCCAAATCGGTGAAGGTCGAGTCCAAAAGTGTACTCAGTTGACCTGGAATGACCCATATACAAATATTGTGGGTGAGTTTTCAAAAATTTGTAAGAACCACGACACTAATTTTCTTTTTTCTTCAAATTAAAACGAAATTTCATGTATTTTTTGTTTAGGGCACTTGAAGGACGTGTATATGAGCAACTCTCTACGAAATCGGCCGATTTCGACCATTTTTATTTTTTGTATTTTTTTATTTGACTTAAACTTTGTGGGGGCCTTCCCTATGACCAAATAAGCTATTTTGCGTCATTGGTTCACCCATACAAGTCTCCATACAATTTTGGCAGCTGTTCATACAAAAATGGTCCATAAATATACAAACAGCTGTAAATTTTGAGTTGTAGGTATTCTTGAAGACTTTTGAGAAAAAAATAGGTATACGGAAAAAAATTGCACATTTTTTAATCAACTTGTTTTTTCCTAAAACTCAATTTCCCAAAAAAAAAAATTTCGTTTTTTTTTTATTTTCGAGATTTTTTGATATGTTTTAGGGGACAAAAATCCGCAACTTTTGAGCCAGAGAGAAACATGGTCTAAAAATCTGCCGCCGAGTTATGATTTTTTGAAGAAATAGTGATTTTTGGAAAAAAATCGAAGTTTTACGCAAAAACAAGTTTGACATTATTTTTTAATGCAAAATTGAATTTGCAATCGAAAAGTACTTTACATATTTTTTTATAAAGGGCTCCGTTTTCAAGATATAGCCACCGAAAGTTTGATTTTAGCGAAATATTTGCAGTTTTACGATTTTTAAAAATAGTGACCATGAGTGACCACTTCTAAAAATATTTTTTTTTTGAAAAGTTGAATATTACGCCCATTTAAAATGCTAGTCTTGATTTAAAAATTTTCAAAATATTTTTTTCGAAAAGATCGTAAAATTTTACGAATGTTCTATGTATTATCATTGAAAATCGGACCATTAGTTGCTGAGATATGGTCATTAGAAAATGGTGGGTTGTTTTGGTGAGATTTAGAAAACTTCAATTTTCGTGTTTCTTTTTCTTAAAGCGGCTCTATCTCAGCAACCCGAGGTGCAATCTTCAATGTCTCTTAGACAATTTTATAGCAAATTTTCTGAACTCAAAAAACATATTTTTAGAAATGTTCACTCATGGTCACTATTTTTAAAAATTGAAAAACTGCAAATATTTCGCTAAAATAAAACTTTCGGTGGCTATATCTTGAAAAGGGAGCCAAAAAAATCTGTAGAGTACTTTTCGATTGCAAATTTAATTTTGCATTGAAAAATAATGTCAAACTTGTTTTTGCATAAAACTTCGATTTTTTCCAAAAATCACTATTTTTCAAAAAATCATAACTCGGCGGCAGATTTTTTGACCATGTTTTTCTATGGCTCAAAAGTTGCGGATTTTTGTCCCCTTAAACATATCAAAAAATCTCGAAAATCAAAAAATACGTATTTCGGGAAATTGAGTTTTAGTGAAAAAAATGTTGATAAAAAATCCTCAAATTTTTTTTTCGTGTACCTATTTTTCTTCTCAATAGTCCTCAACAATACCTACAACTTTGCCGAAGACACCAAATTGATCAGAAAATTCACTCAACATTTACAGCTGTTTGTATATTTATGGACCATTTTTGTATGGACAGCTGCCAAAATTGTATGGAGACTTGTATGGGTGAACCAATGACACAAAATAGCTACTTTGGTCATAGGGAAAACCTCACAAAGTTTGAGCCAAATAATAAAATACAAAAAAAATCCATTTCCGGTTTTGGTAGAGAATTGCTCATATGATCAATCTCAAGCATTTTAGAAATAAGTTTTTTGTTAAAAGCTCGAATACCGATGCAAAAAGAGCCAATGACTCTTCTTTCCTATCGAAACCTAATCCCAGAACATAGACTTACGTGAACATGTCAAAGTCAATTGAAATAAATCATAATTTAGATTCATAGAAAAATACTTGTGATATTTTCTCAAAAGTACTTTGCTAGTTATTTTTTTCTAAATTAAAGAATTGTGTCATCGCTGAAAAAAATAAGGCATGTTTTACAGAGTTTTAAACAATTTTTTTTAAATTTTTATTTCGTTGTAAACAAGGAAAATCTTTATCCATTTCATCCGTAATTTGTCAGATTCAAAATTTATTAAATAAAGTCCAATTTATTTCCATTCTTACCTCCTTGCCAAAACTTATAATTAAAAAATCAACCTGATTTTTGTCTTCTCCATCAAAAATTGTTATGTTACAGACCCAACCTTAAAATAATTTGATTTAAAAACAAGCATCATTTGCGGGCGAAAAAAATCTCTTTGTTTATAAATCACTCCGTTATTTCCCATTTTGTGTGTAACTTCATCTTTCAAAGTACTGTTGAGCATAATCAAAGACAACATTAAATCTGGATCAACTTTCGAAAAGGGAGAATCAGCGTTTTTACAGTTTAATTATTCTAATAATTCTCAGGCTTAAAATTTAAAAAAAAATCCCCCTGTTCAGGAGCTCACTTTGAGCATCTTTTGTTCTACGAAAAAAAAACATTGGTAAAGTCACATAAACAAGTCAAATTTCAAACCCAAAAAAAAAATCTTTAATTTTAAGAGTTTAGAATGCCTTTCAAAGATTTAAAATTGGTTGAAAATTGATTTCCGGCGACATTTTAGTCGAAGCCCGTCTAGAGGCGGGATAAAAAAATAATATTTTCTCAGTGTTTACGATAATTTTATAACAACCCAAATTTGAATCCAAAAAAATACCATGTCTTACTTCCCAAATTCCAAAAGTAACAATCAAAAATCGATACTTTCCAGCAGTAAAACGGACAAAATTATTGGTTCAATCCTGTAGCGCGAACCCCAGCGATCACAGAGCCCAGCTTCCCGGCCCAAATTGAATAATGCCCTCAAATCCAGTTTTATGAGTAGCTTTTGCCACGGTAGACGAGGAAAAAAACTCCGAGTCGGCGAGAGCAAAAAAAAAAGCATAAAACAATTTTCTCCACCTCCACCATCATGTCCAAAGCTGCAAACTTTAGTCACACGAAAGTGGTTTGAAATAGGACAAGCGACGGGGAAAAAAACTAGACGAAAAAAGTGCGGAAACAGAGCAAACTTGTTCCAACGTAAAATTGTAGGCAGACTAAAAAAAATCGGGGAGAAACGGAAGTCATCGCAGCTTCCTGCTTGGTTCAAGCTTTCGGTACTTATTTACGTTTTCATCCATAACATTGCCTCAGGTGGGGTAGACTTTCTGTTGGACTCAATTTTATTTCAAAATGAAAACTAAGTAGGTATATTTGAAAGAAAAAAATAATCACAAAAATTATGCAAGAGTGCCCCCTCCCAATTCAAGGGTAAAATTTAGCCACCAGGACCAGAAAAAGAAACTTGTCTTATCTGTCGTCCCTGATCGGACCGCGGGCCCCGCGGAAGCTTGTTGTGCGGCATCTTAATGGTTATTTCGGGTCACTGAACTGAAATTGCCACGGGGGCGTGACGGCAATTTCAGGTTTGGATTTTGAAGTGGTTTCCGGGCGAAACGCTTTGGGGTGGAAAAGGTTTTATTAAACGTGAAAAATTAGGGAAATTATTTCCGGGTTTGGCATTGTTTCGACAGTGCTTTTATGGTATGAAAAAAATGTAAAGCTTGGGGTTTCAGGATTTCAAGCAAAACTTCGAATTTAATGTTTAAACTGTCCTACAAAAAAAAAAATAAAAAAAATGTTTTTTTTGTCCAACTGAATTCAAATCAATTTAAGTTTTGAGTTATTTGGACTTCCGTTAAAACCTTTGTAGATTAAAGGGACGACCAAGCAAAAAGGATATTCGTAAAAAAAGACGCCCATTTCTTTTGCTGGGACTTATATTTTTATTTTTGAGAGCCTGTACGTTTCAGAAAGCGCAATACTTCAAATTTAGCTATTTGCCTACGATGTTTACATGAATCGCAAAATTGGTTTACTGAAAAAGTGGCTTTTTTTCATTCAAAATTGTTTGGCAATGTTCTTTGCTGTGGATGGGATCGTTCATAAACCACGTGACTTTTTTTATTTGTATAAGAATTATAAGATGTAAGAATTCAAACGGAATGGTACCGAAATTAGAAAATTCTATGAAAAAATCAATATCCTAGAATTCTGATCAAACTTGAACTTATTTGTTATCTACCCTCAAATAGTATTTTTTTTAATCAAATAATTTGTAAAAATCTAATGTGAAATAACTTATAAAATCACACGATTTTAAAAAAAACTTTTTCATCCAAATTTTTAAAAGAGAGCAAAAGAGCCGTTCATAAGAGCGGCTCTTTTAAATGAGCGAACGAAAATGAGCGGCTCCAAAAAAAGAGCGGTTTTGCTCACCTCTAGTATACATTTTATAACAAGTTAATGGATGCTTTATGACTGGAATGTTCTGTTCTGATTGGTCGGCTTTCTCAGTCGGTTAAAAATAATCAAGCGATGTTTATATTAAAACTGCCCGACGTTTCGACCGATTTTGTCGGTCTTCTTCAGGGGAAACTGTAAATTTATTCACAAAATTGGCAAGGGGAACACAACGAAACATCATATGGGACTCACTTTTGTCTAGTCGCTATCGTACTGTTCGTTACTCTCCAACGGTAGGGTGTCTGGTTTGTAATAGTTAGATGGTGGTTAATCAACTTAATTAACCTAACTTTGCAAACTATTAGGAAGAAATTGGCAGGAATCACAGAGAATACCAAAGCATAGCTTCCAAGGATTCCTATTTAGGTTTTATAAAAAAACATTTTTTAGCGAAACTATGTTTAAAGCACTATCGAAACAAAAATGGTTTGAAAGCCCGTACATATAAATTGTTTTAACAATCACAGTACATTTTTTGAATAATTCTGAAACAAGTATTAACATTTGAATTATATTCAAAAAAATAAATTGAAACCTGATCAATGTCACCCCAGATAACGTTAGGCGTCATCCATAAAGTACGTACGCTCTTAGGGGGGAGGGGGGGTTACCGTAGGTGTGACAAGATGTGACGAAGGGGGGAGGGGGGTTTGCGAGATTGTGACGTCACGCTAGGCTTTTTTTTAATATTGCATAATATTAATTCTAAATGTACACAATTAAATTAAATCCTTGTTTCTAAAATTGTTTGCTTACTATTATTTAGAAGTATCACATTATGAATTATTATATAGTCACTTTTTTTTATTCAGCTGGAACTTCAATATTTTGCAAATACTTGCTCGATAAAAATAAATTGCTTGAAAGCAGGATGTTCATAAGAAAACTGCTATAAATGGTTTGAACTTATTAGATACAAAGCTGTGAAAAACAGTTTTCAAGATATTTTAATACTTGATTATTATTCTAGGTTCTATTTTTAAAAAGATTCCAAACTGTTTTTTTTATATCGCAATGTTTATTCTAAAAAATGAATAATTAGACAACTTTTTATTTTTTTCCATATTAAAATTGGCAAAAATACCAAAATTATGAGAGTTTAAAGAAATAAAAACTACAAAAAATCCCATCGAAACAAGGGGGGGGGGGGTCCGGTAAAATGTGACGTACTTTTTGAGGGGGGTTCAACCTTGTGTGACAAAGTGTGACATAGGGGGGAGGGGGGGGGGGGTTAATTTTGGCCGATTTTTGCATGACATACTTTATGGATGACGCCTTATCACGAGAAGGCATTTAATGATCGATTTAATGTCTTGGCAGAGTGGCTGGCATTGGTTAAGACTATTCAGAAAACAATAGCTATACCCTGAAAAAAAACTGATTTTTTATGTCACGATTTTTCAAATTGTTCGGTTTTTCAAATTGTCCGATTCTTTTTTATTTTAGAAACTTGTCATTTAATAAGATTTTGTTTGAATAAGAAGAGATCAGAAAATTCATGATAAATTGGTTTTGATATTGAATATTAGAAACGAAAACATTTAAATATCTCTCAGTCGATAGAACATTTTTCAAGCCTTTCTGAAACATTTTTTTTCAGAAATTAAAAATCATAGGCACTTTTTTCAACTAATCAAAGAGGTGGTTTTTTTTCTTTCAAGGAATCAATAAATATTCAAAATTTAGCAAAACATTAAATTAAAGATAAATTTTAGGAGTTAAATATTTCAATGTCGCTGTGCTCTTTTGAGCTTAGCTGCATGTACAATTTTTGCAAACACAAAAAAAAGTTGCAAACCGACGGGATTCAAACCCAGCACCAACAGCAAGGACTGGCGCCTTAGCCCACTCGGCCATCAGACCGATGAATAGCTGTAAGGATAAACGCATATATGAGCTTAACATTTCGGTCAAGTAGGTTTCCCTTGCTGATGGGCTACATATTTCAGGGTGTAAAATCACATAAAATTGCATAAAATAATGCAATATTTATTTTACACCCCGGCCTTTTACAAGCAGCTGGATAACTACTTTTTTAGCTGTAATACAACAAATCGAATAAAAGTTGGCTTCTTAAGATACAATTCTCAATTTTTCCAGGGATATCCTAGAATACCATGTTTAAGCCGCTCTATTGTCTTTTACATTTTTTTATCTGTTAATTTCCGAGCAGAATCACGGACAACAGACGTTTTAGCTCGATCACATCATTGTGTAAAAACATGCAAAAGTTATTTATCGAAAATGGCAAGCCGTTTGTGGCACTGTCGTCGCAGAGGAGATTTGACAACTATACCGAGCTGCTCTCAAGTGTAAACAACAACATTGCAAAACACGTATCGCCCGCCATGTTTTTACACACGATTTTCAAATTATTTTGTCCTAGCTGCTAAGTTTGTTGTCTGTGACAGAATGTTGCAAAATGTTAGCAAACTTCAAAGATAACCTCAAAAGCAAAAGTTTACAAATTATATGCTGAGTCACTTCCAAGTGGTGATACAAATAAAAAGTTTCACTAGTATATGGTTATGCGATGGTAAAAACTTGCTCGATCTACGAGCCAGTTAGAAAGTAGGTTGTACGATGCGAAAAAATATTAACATTATTAAAAAGCACACTCCACTCGCTGAAAGTTGGTCATACCTTTGAGTCATAGATAAATGGAAACGTTTTTATTTATTCTTTGCTAAACAAAATCTTAATTCAAGTTGTTAAGCTTGTTATTGGTCAAATCTAAGAACATTTTTATTGAGAAATGTTTAAACAGAGTTAAAAAAATTAAAATGCACTTGTCTATGATTGCATCGTCCACGGCGTACAAAAACATTGCACCTTCAAACCAAAAGGTACAAAGAATGCACGATATCAAAACTGTAGTTATGCTGATGTTGGCAACATTTACCTCCGCTGACCCAGCGGCGATTTCCCTTCCCCCCAAGCTCCCAACTCCATCATCACCTCCTTTAATGGAGCTCCATGCGCGGGGCAGTATTTTATTATGTGTGGGGATGTGTTTATTTTTACAACTATAAACTTGGTGCGCGTTTTGCCCATTTACAAACTCACACCACGGCCGGCACGGAGTATTTACAAACAATTCACTGGTCGATTGGAAAAAAACTGAAGCTCAACGATGGTTGTATGTCAATTTTCTTTCGGGTTTTTCTAGTTCAGTTTTGCTGACCTGTTGATTTTTTGCTTGTTTTAGCGTAGGAAAATACTTTGTTTTTAAGTTAAACATTTGCTGAAAAAAAGTGACCTCTTTACCCACATTTCAAAATTTATTTATTGCTTCGATAGTAAATTTAGACAGGGTATAACATTGCAGTCAACAACCTTTTCATTCGAAAAATATGTACTGCAAATTGTCCTCCTCTTAACATTAACATTAACAATGCTCCAACTCCGACAAAAAACGAGCTAATATTTCAACGCATTTGCCCTCCGTCCACATCCCATGCTGGCAACACTGTTCTCTGTTCTAACCACACACAAAAAAAAAGAACGACAAACCTGAAGTTTTCCTTTTTTCACCGCAGGCAAAATGAATCAAGACTTACTTTTCTCGTTATGTTGTTCTGATTTATGAATTTCCACCTTCCAGCCTCCGAGTCTTCGTCCCTGGCCGGTATTTCAAACAGTCAGTGGTGAAGTTTCTGAATTGCTTGGTATTTCGCTCTCTTTATCGGCAATTGCCACCAGCAAAGCCGCAAAAGTACACTTTTTCTTCTGGAGAGGAATTGCACACACAAAACGCCACATAAAGTGTCTATTAAGAGAAGTTACTTTGTGCCAAGTGGGCGAGAGCTTTTTTTTCTTTGTTTTATGAAGAAAGCTCCACCCCTCCCGGAAGGCAATTTTGTCTCGAATTGTTCACTCTGTTTGCTTGTGAATGGAGATGGAAAGTTTTAGGGATTCAGTTGTAACGGTGCCCGACCTGCTGGGGAAATGAAAATCCTAATGGTTTAGCTGGGATTGAGTTTTAGCGTTGTTTGAGTTGTGGTGGAATTATGGTGGGACCCTGGAGGGCATTGAGCCCATAAATTTATTAGAATTTAATGTGATGGCAACTTTTCAAGGTTCACAGCTGAAAAAAGAACTCATTTTAAAACACAGGCACAGGCAGCGGAATTTCGTAGACACTACATAACTAGGAAAATAGTGAAGATATAAAAAGTTCTACTAAATATTCTTCACAATTCTTTACGAAATTATTTTGTTTTAATTTGAATTTCTATATTTTTCATCTGACTGGAGCTTTTATGGTGCCTTCCGTATGTCAAAAAAATCCATTTGACATAATTAATTTGTCCATTTAATTTTCTATATAAATTTGGAAGCTGTCCATTCCAAAAATGGTATATCAAGAAAACAAACATTTATTTATTTTTTTGTCAAATGCCAACTTTCAGAAAACTTTGACCGAGTGATATTTTTTGAAAAAAAATGTACATTCAAAACTAACCAAAGAATACAAAAATGCTTATTTCAACTTATTTTCATTGCAAAAATCATGACACTTTAAAATTTTTATTTTTTTTTTGTCTTGAAATGCTTATGTTGACATCAGATAAAAACAGCTTTTTAATTTTTATGAACTTTAATTTTTCAAAGAGTTAAAATGGATGAAAATAAATATGTTTATGCATGTTTCTATTGTGAAAGTGCCTATTTTATGTGCTAAACAGACTTACCCAAAGCGTTATCAGTCTCAGATGGTAGTCACAGATGTCCCCTAAAAGCGCCCAGGTCGAATCGAGTTGATATCTGGATGCAGGGCATTAAATTTTCCCGGGTTTTGAATTTCCCCGGAAACGGGAAAAATATTTTGTGAATCCCGGGAATTCCCGGATTTTTTTGAAAAAGTCTTAAAATTTATGTTTTTATTATATGTTTTATGTGTTGCCTTCCTAACCTAACTGAGGAAAGGCTATAAAATCACTCGAAAAATGAACTTATTCATTTGACCTCGTAGACCCACCTTCACGTATACATATAGACTCAGAATCATGTTCTGGACAAAAAAATGTCACTCGATTATTTCCGGACTGGATAAAAGGATTTTGACCGTATTAGTATCATTCGATCCGTCTCGGGGTCGCATAGGTCTCTATTTAAAATCAGTAAGTTTAGTTAAGTACTTCAAAAGTTATGCTAAAAAACGATTTTGGCGTAAGTCCGGAAGATTGTAAAAAGGGTGGTTTTTGCAAGAAAACCTATCATGTTATTCATTTTCAAAAAGGTATTAAAAAGACCTTTCCAATGAGCCCAAAACATTGAAGATCTGACAACCCTATACAGTTATTAGCACTTAAGTGTTATTTATACACTTTTTGGAGGCTGGATCTCAGATATTTCAATGAAAATGATTTCCGGGCTCATCATGCGACCTGTTGCTAGATAGATAATCAATAGACCTTTCAAATGAGCCTAAAACATCGAGGATCTGACAACCCTATCAAAAGTTATTAGCACTTAAGTGTTATTTATACACTTTTTGTAGGCCGGACTTAGATATTTCAATGAAAATGATTTCCGGGCTCATCATGCGACCTGTTGCTAGTTAGATAATCAAAAGACCTTTCAAATGAGCCTAAAACATCGAGGATCTGACAACCCTATCAAAAGTTATTAGCACTTAAGTGTTATTTATACACTTTTTGTAGGCCGGACTTAGATATTTCAATGAAAATGATGTCTGGGTCCATCATGCGACCTGTCGTTAGTAAGATAATCGAAAAACCTTTCAAATGAGCCTAAAACATCGAAGATCTGACAACCCTATGAAATGTTACTAGCACTTAAGTGTTATTTATACACTTTTTGGAGGCCGGATTTCAGATATTGTGATAGCAATATTGTCTGAATCTTCCGATCCTATCCTATCACAAGAAATGAGTAATAAAGTTGATTTGTTAGACATGTTAAGGGGGAATGATGCTTTTTGGAGGCCGGATTTCAGATATTGTGATAGCAATATTGTCTGAATCTTCAGATCCTATCCTATCACAAGAAATGAGTAATAAAGTTGATTTGTTAGACATGTTAAGGGGGAATGATGCTATTTTTAATGAATGTATTGACTTTTTGAATGTGAGGAAGGCACCAACCACCTAAAGGTGGATTAAGTAACGTTTTTCGAGCTTAAAACCATACAATAAAAAACCATGTTTATTTTGATCCATTTGAGCCCTTTGAAAAATGAAAGTTTAAAAAAACAAGAAGCTGCTTTTTTTTCTGGTGTCATCTAGTATCCTTGGAAACGAACTTGATTTTCAATAAATGTGAATCGATGAATTTTTTAATTTTCATTTTTTAAAGGGCTGAAATGGATCAAAATAAACATTTGTATGCACGTTTCGGTTCTGAAATTGTCTCAGTAACACAAATATGATAAAATTATGACCAGAAAACGGGATCTAAGGGGTCCCCCGAGCAAAAATTTACAATCAAAAAATCCATTAAAAGTAAAAGTGTCTATTAACACTGGAACGCCCAAAGCATGTCCAACTTACACGGACGCCGAAGTCTCCCAAAGAAGTTGGAACGGTAACTTCAACACGCCCGTTCTCGGGCATAACTCAACCAATCGGGACGATTCTTGTTCCCAGTGATTTGTAAGAATGTCTAGATGAACTTGATTTGAACAAATCTGTAATTTCTGCGACCGAAAACATCGTTCCAACTTTTTTTAAACGACTGCCTCCGCGGAATTTTCGGCGAATTTTTTTTTACACGCGAAAAAAAAAAGTTGGAACGATGAAAAACATTTTTCAAAAAGATCGCAAAAATTACAGATTTGATCAAATTAAGTTCTGCAAAGGTCTAGAATCATCTAGACTTCCTAACAAATCACTGGAAAGAAGAATCATCTTGATTGGTTGAGTTATGCCCGAGAACCATTGAGTTGAAGTTACCGTTCCAACTTTTTTGGAGCCTTGGGCGTTGGAATGTTAAATATGTTAAACTGCCTTACCCAAAGCGTTTACAGTCTCAGATCGACGTCGTCGTGCTATCTTGTCGCACCCGCCATTTTGACGTTCCGAGAAAAACGCGTTTTAATGTTTGACCTTGAATAAACGAAAACGAGAGCACGCAATGTAAACAATAACAAACGAGTTTTGTTTGGCTGACCATTCTGTGCATTGTCCCGAAGTTTGGTTGAAGTTGGTTGCTGAAGTCCCGAGTTATAATTACAAATGTTTACGGTAGTCTAGCTTGTACGTGCGTCAAACGCATCCTGACCTGAAATCGCTTTGGGCTTTGTCGCACTTACATCAATTTTCAGGGAGTGACAAGATAGCACGACAAGATTGAAACTACTTTTATATAAAAAGTGACAAAAATTTTCGGAGCTTTTTTGGTTTTTATTGAATATCTCAGGATTGAAATCGAATTTTGGGGATCTGTGAAGGTCAAAAGATGTGGCATTGTGAGATGCACAAAATGGCGTTCTTAACTCAATTTGGCCAAAAATGCACGTACGACAATTTAGCACGACGGTGACGAGATGGTAGTCCCAGATGTCCCCTATATACACTGCAGGTCGAACCGAGTTGATATCTGGATGGAACACTTTTTTATTTGAGTTAGAAAATTGTGCTATTTTTTGACTAAAAGGTCAATAAAGCCCTTTCAGATGCATTTTGAATTTTGAAATTTGGTTAAGGTGCCCTTGTTACAGCCTTTTTTGATATTTTTGACGTTTTTGAACCATATAACTTTGTGTCCCGATTTGCCCCACTTCCCGTTGACCTAGAGTGCTCATATTTTGGCTTGTTTTATATGTACAAAAAATCGCTGAAAATTTTAGGCAGATTGGTGAGGTCGATGCGAGATGGGTATGCTTTGCCCGTGGACTCGCTCTTAGTCACTTATTCATCACGGTCTATATAATTCTATACGATCTTAAGTATTTAATTTCTGGAGTTTTTTTTTAAAGGTCCAATAAACCAAATTTCCAGTTTTTGCTTTTTGGGCGTTTTTGAATCCGCATTAAGTCAGGGGTATTAAAAAACACCCAAAAAGCAAAAACTGAAAAATTGGTTTATTGGACCTTTAAAAAAAAACTCAAGATTTTTACTTTTCATTTTGTGGAAAAATCTCAAACCTATCAATGTCCCTTAGTTTATGGTATTGACAGTTTGTGGCACATTAAAATAAAGGATTTTCAGTCACAAAGCCCTGCAGGCTGGGTTGAGCTGTACCCTGTTAACTGATCCCAGAATGTTTCATTTGCACCACAATCTGCAATTGTTTGCCTTTTCTTCTTCTCCAAACACTGCCAATCAAAAGGATCACTACACCATCGCAAAACAATGACTTTGTCCGATTCCATTATGTAAATGCTACAATCTAAATTTGCATCATAATGGCAACAAATGAAACCAGACCAGGCTAATGAACACCACCGTCAAACGCCACGCTGATGATGACGATGCAGCGTTAGTCACTCTCACTCACTTTATAGTTGCTTTGCTCAAAATGATCTGGAACTAAGTAGAGCAGTGTGTGTAACGTTTCAAGCGCGCATCGTGTTCGTCTTTTGCCCAATTAGTCCGTGGCGCCAGTTAGTTCCAAGCTCAGCAGGACGCAGAGAAGGGAAGACTAGACCATGCTAATGTACCACCAAGGCACTTGTGCTTATTAATAGCCCATTATGTTGAATTAAAGCGTCACTTTGACACCACCTTCGCATCCGGTGGAGAATGGGTGAAGGCTTGACTATCAAGGAAGTGAGTCCCTTAAATCCTGAAAGAAGTTGAGTTTACTAGGAAATTGCTTGAGAAAAGCAATCCAGTGATGAAAATGAGAAATATCACATGATTTTTGGTAGAGCAACTAATCAATTTGGAAAATAAAATAATACTTTGAAAGCTGTAAATTATAATGAAACTCAGATTTTTGAAGTGTGCCTTAAAATTCTACCTTAGAAATAATGATACAAAAAGAGCAAATTATCCCATAACAAAAACTCCAGAGAATGCTATGGTTTGAAGATTGAACACGTTGAACTGTTCCAAATTTAGTCATGGTTGCTTGCAGTTTCCTTACGATGAAACAGCAAGGAGAATGATGAAAAAGATCATAGGGGGTTTACAATAACACTTTTGCTTCAATTTGCATGATAGCTTGAGCAATTACTTCTATTGGTTTGTGGTTTTCTTGTTGATTTCTAGTGTCTTCTTGATTAATTTCTGCATATTCAAATGTAACGTTCGGTTTCGAAGTATAGCTTGCTTTTCGTATGATTTTTTTTTCGGAACTGTAATAAAGTGCTTCAAGTCACAGTCCAGAGTCCATAAAAAACCATTCTTACCGGCGTAAACCGGCGTGACATTGATAGGATTTTAATTTATTTTTGGACTACTGGTAAGGTTTTTCTCATAATTATTATTTTTAAAACATGTGCTGAAGCATGCACTATTTAAAAAAAGGGTTTTTCAACAACGTTTACACAAATTGTAAAAAATCTTAGTTTGAATTTCGGAGTGACTTTGACAGTCATAGTTTTTCTTGTTAAAACCAGATTAGAGGTGTTCAAACTTTATTTTTGCGTCAAATGTACCATCACTAAGGCTGCTGATATAGTTTAAAAAAAAAACAAATTTAATATTTGTTCAAATAAGTTTATACGCTTTTTAATAAAATACAAATAAATTTTAGTTAAAATTAGCTTGGTTTATGGTCGATTTATATTGAGTTTTTAACTGAATTCGAAGCACGAATCAAAAGTTTTCACGTTTTATATAAAATTGGTCTTACTGAAAATGCCCGTAAATTTTGATTTTCTTAATTTATTTTCAAAAACATATAATATTTATTATTTCCAAACTTATTTTACCTTTTCCTTGTAGATTATTGTCCAAAGAATACGATAATGCTTTCCGTTTTACGAGTCAAAGTCATGTTCATTGAAAAAGTCATTATTTCGCCAAAACCGACAAAAATTTTATTTTTCGGACCACCCTAACATAGATTTGGTCACCCTAATGTCCGAACAAAAAAGAGCTTTTCAGTTATGGAACCCTTGTTCCAATTTTGGCATTATCGGACAACTTTTATTTTGGATCGTGCTGTTTTCGTGGGAAATCAAAATAATTATGAAAAAAATCGATACTAATAGTTTATTGGAAGGTTTCGAAAAAGAGAACATTTTTGAGTGTGGTAGTCCTAAAGAAAGCTCAAAACCAGACTTGTTCAAATGATTGAGATCCCTACATTCCAATTCTGTTTCCATTTCTATTTGAAGAGCTAACAAAAAACTCACATTGCAGAAGCAATCCTTCAACCACTCTTTGAAGACCAACATTCTCACAAAACCATTCAGACAAATTCCTCAACACTCACCAAGTCGTTTCGAGCCGAGCCAAGAGTGGGCATTTCCTCCCACTTCCACCGAGCTGTAACACGCTCTAATGAACCAAACGTAAAAATACGTGAAAGAATCCGAATCATTTGAATGGAGCGTTGTGCTGCCGCCATTGACTGGAAAAAACTGTTTAGCCATTCCTTTTCAATCCCGATCTTTCACCTCGAATGTGTGTGAATAGAAATGCTTCAGGAATCAACCACTAGAGCGGGCTCCCCCCCGAAAGGACCGACAAGTGGTGGCCGGGGTGCAATTAAGTCCGCCCATTCAGGTTACAACCTTCACCAAACTGGGCGCACGTGTATCGGGCCGGTTACACCACGTGTCAAGTGAAGCAAACGAAACCTGAGCGATACGGGGAGAACTTTGTCCGTTCTGTTCAGGGCAGGTTTGTATAAGGTCGAAACAAGACCTGCTCCGTCGAGAACGTTCACTCGAAGCTTGTTCAAACTTGAAGTAGTTTTTGGATGAGAAGCTTAAGGAAAAGTTCGTCAGCACCATTTTCGTTTTTTTTCCAATCACATAAAATCATCCAAAACAACCTACTCGGAACATATATCAGGCTAAACCACTTGTCACTTCATCCAAATTTTAGAAGCTCCAATTTTCAAATTATGTCGTTAGTCTGCCTCGTGCCTCCCCCTGAAACCCATCCATTTACGGCTATCCTATAGGGTTGCAAAACCAATTTATCAGCCCCTTTTCTCACACTCCCAGCCAGCCTGTAACTGATTGATACCGAATAAATCAATGTCCCTCCGCCAAATCCCGGACGGGTTCTCAATTCGCACATCATCACTCCGGGAAGCATTTATCAATTTCGGGTTTCGAGACCATGTAATCCAATTTTGCAAAGCAAAAAAAACATTTTTTTGCTGCCCCTAAAACCGGACAAAACTGACTAACTTTAGATTGAATCGGTGATGGATTTTAGCAAAAAAGTTTTCGATTTGATCAGCTGCAAACAAATGTACATTAAAAGCTTTTTTTAACTCACTTTTTTATTTAAGCAAATTATTTTTTTCATTGTATGTTAAAAAAAACATCACACAAGCAACAACATTTTTTTCAATTCAATTCGGTTTTATTTGTGAATAATCAATTTACAATGAGTTCATTTAGGTACACAACAGAGTTTTAGTGTTCCTTTCAGCTGTGATTTACATCGTAATTCAATCGAAAAATTATTACTTATAACTATGGAATAGACAAGAGTAAGAAAAAGTTTTCAAAAAACTTACAGAAAGTGCAATGGGAAAAAGATAGATAGAGAGAAAGCTTAAAACTAGATCACAGACAAAAATAATATCAATTATAGATGTGCTTGATCATCAGCTCCCCGAGGGCCAGAAATTGCTCCGCCTTGTTACGGCAGCTCCGAAACTGCGTCATCATCTCCCCCGCGAGAGCAAAGAACTCCGGCAGGGTAAAGAGATCTTCCCCGGTGACTCCTTGCTGGGCCGCATCGCCGCTACCGGCAGCGACCACGCTGGCAAACGAACGCCCCCATCCAGGAGGGATCGCTGGGTTGTCCGCTGGAACCGTACGCTGCCCAGCTGCAGGAACGGCTGCGCTCGTACTTCGCTGAGGAGAGTGGGACGCTGCTGCTTTCTTTTTCCTCTTTTCCTGCTCCTCGAGGTAGGTTTTCCGTGCGCTGCATCCACGGTAGTTGCTGGTATGGTTACCTCCACAGTTGGCGCACTTTACGCGCGGCTTAGTTTGTTCTGCGTTTTCCCCCAAGTCCGCCTTTCGTGGCAGTGCGCACACCTCCGAGAGGTGTGACTCACCGCACTTCACGCAGCGGGGCCGGAGGTTGCAGTTTCGCGAGCCGTGGCCGAATTTCTGGCAACGGTGGCATTGCGCTACGTCTGTCGGGTTCTTGGTGTAAAACCGCCAGTTTACCCAAAAACCGTCCAGTGTCTTAGTCCGCCGCAGATCTTGGATCTTGACGGTGCCGCGGTCGAAGTACAACAGGTACAGGGTGTGTGTACCTGTGACTGTTGTCTTTTGCGAGAGCACTTTTATCTCCCGTGGCTTTATTCCGGCGTTCGAGAGGTGTCGCTTCAGGTCGGCGATCGGACGGTCTTGGTAACCCTGCAAGACGACCTTAACAGGGGGCTTCTCTGGGTCGTATGTGTAGAAGTTGAAGTTGCTACGCTTCAGTTCTTCAAGCACCAGGTCGAAATCTTTTCTGTTCAGTGTGATCACTTGCACTGCCGACTTACCGATTTTCAGACAATATCCGAGGCCTTCCAGCAACTCGTTAACATCGTCCGCCAACGTGTCCAAAACAAAAATTGGAGGTGGTCTTCGTTCCGTTGGAGAATTGTTCTTTTTTGACGTCGGCACGTTTTTCCGTGCACGACCATCATCGTCGTCGTCGTCGTCGGTAGTGCTGCTACCGTCGGTGTTGTTGTTTTCTTCGTCGTCGCTCAGCATCTGGAACTCGTTCCTGATGGGGATGTTGGCGGATGTTGATGTGCCACTGGTCGTGGCACCGGAAGTACCGGAACGGGTTCGCACTGGTGATCTCGGAACATACCCGGGATGTAGTAACTTTTTGTCGATTCCATCTGCGCTCACGCTCCCCTGCGCGATGGCGACCGACACGGCGTTGGTTTGTTTACCTTTTTGCACACGGCCGGTAGACGAACTTCGCGGGTTTTTCGAGGCCGCACTCGAACTGCCACGGCCACGGCCGGCCTTTGGCATGCTGCAGGAGCAAACTCGCGACTAATCACGGTAAACTACGGCGAAAAAAATCGAAAAAACGATGGAGCACTGAGCACTTGACTGTTGCTTGCTCTCGTGCGTACACGGAGGTGCAACAACATTTTAAAAGTGTTATTTTGATAATTTTGGTAATTTTGATCATTTTGGTCATTTTGGTAATTTTGGTAATTTTGTAATTTTGGTCATTTTGGTCATTTTGGTAATTTTGGTCATTTTGGTCATTTTGGTCATTTTGGTCATTTTGGTCATTTTGGTCATTTTGGTCATTTTGGTCATTTTGGTCATTTTGGTCATTTTGGTCATTTTGGTCATTTTGGTCATTTTGGTCATTTTGATCATTTAAGTCATTTTTGCCATTTTAGTCATTTTGGTCATTTTTGTCATTTTGGTAGATTTCATTTTGGTCATTTTGGTATGGATATGAAATGGTATGGATCAAAAGTTTTTTTTGTGATTTCAACAAAGATTACCAAATCTAAAAGGAGACTTCAGGGTAAATAGCTCTGTTATGATTGCTTCATCTTTGTCTCAAATACGTCTGCATTTTATTCAAGTTCCCCAGCAAAATGTTGAAAACTCACGGTAAACAGCTCTAATTGAATTATCAAACATGCGACGATTACAACTCGCTCTATCCCCTGGAGAAAAGCTTAGAAATTTGTTTGTTTTGCGATAACAACCCCCGGCCTCCGACCGGAAACCAAATTGCAACTAATTTCGGTCCGAATTCGCATCTCAGCACGACCTACACGACCACGAACGCCCAAAATGTTGTTTGCCCGCGGAAGTCCCCGTTTACGATATGGCCGCTTAATCGTTTACGACTGCGCTTAAAAACTAATTAAAAACTTTTACTGTCGCTTCATTGTTTGGTCCCACCGCAGCGCCCTCCACCCCGATGAACTGGCCTCTGGTCTCGGAAGTTGGACTTGGCCCCCGCAGGTCGGTGTGGTCGGTTCATTTCCGTCGTTAGGTGGAATACGTTTGTCGAACGAGGAAATGCGGTTAAGCGGAAGCCCACGGCCGTTAATGTTGCACCGTTGGCTACAAAATTCAACGTTAATTTGAAATAACGGAGAGTAGCCAGAATTTGTGTCATTTTGAAACTGTTTCGAAATTGAGTGTGTGTGTGTGTGTGTGTGTGTTTCCATGGAAAATGATACAGGATATCAAAATTGCATTCCCAACAGAGCTGAGCTACTGAATAGTAAACAGAAACTAATTTTAAATTATTTGGGCATATGGTTGTGCCGCCCGAAACCATTTCGAAACTAATGCGATATAACAACCGCTGATTACTGAACTTTGACTTCCTGTTCAAAATTGCTGGCAACGGTAAAGCGATGACTTTCCACACCAATGGTTCCAGGAATCTAAAATATGCAATTATTCAAATGGGACTTAATTCTGATGCAAAATTTGAAGAGGGCGCATAAGCATTTTGACAGCTGGAATAGTTTTGAAAATTTAGAGACAACAGAATGCTATTTAACAAAACACATAGTGTTATGGGCTGTCTACAATCACGTAACTTAGAATAATGAAGTAAGAAGTAAAATAGATCAGTTACTTAGAAAAGAACGCAACTTACGGCCATCGTCTACAATCAACTTAGAAAACATGCTGGGCTGATAAACGTTGTTATGCAGTTGTTTGTTTACCTCTGATATAGAAACTTCAATTTACCGTAGATTTTGAAATTTTCCAAACCATACGTCAAATTTCTAATTTGATTACTTTTCCATTGTAGAAGAGCAGATTCATTTCCATTGATTCAAATTTCAAGGCTAAGTGCAATTTTCTAAGTAAAGTAATTGTAGATCGGCCATTAGAAGGTAGCTGGAGAGCTCAGCTATTGTTCAACATTTCGAGTTTTGTGAAAAAGTTAAAATTAGTCTCATGATCAGCCAAAAAGATCAAACTATAATGCTTATCCGTTTTATTCTCGTGTTGCTCCAGATTTATTGTCCATAAATAATGAAACTAACTCGTTTCAATAATCGATCTTTCAATGTCATGAAATTATAATAAAACCCTTTATTGGAATAAATACGTTGATCTTTATGTACAATAGAGCAATTCCAGCTCAAATCAGGAATTTTTCTGGTTATTTGAAAATTACTGTAACTCAAAGCCGTTACATCGTATCAAAAAGTGGTCAAAGACAAACTTGTAGGGCTTTCAAAAAAAAATACACTGAAAGAAAAATACACACCACTTCCATGAGATTTTTAATTTTTAAGAGCGAGTCCACGAGCAAAGCATACCCATCTCGCATTGACCTCACCAATCTACACCTGAAATTTTCAGGGGTTGTTTGTACATATAAACTAGCATCTGGCCAAAATATGAGCACTCTAGGTCAACTTAAAATTTTAAAAGTTAAATTTGAAGGTGATGTCACGCACAAAATTTTTGAGGAAATTAGCCTAAAATGTAACAAAAAGACTCACGAAAAATGCAGGATGGTATGTCTCTCCTACAAAAATAAAAAAAATATTTACTTAAACTGTTTTTTTCGAAAAGTGGTCTAAACGTCAAAATTTTCAAAAATCGATAATGGGAATCGATTTCCCAGACAATTTTACATAAAAGTCTCCATATTGGCCATTGTCCTATGTCCTTTGTTTGTCTTTGACAGATTTTTATTTTGACTCATTTTAATATTTCTGTAAGCTTATTTACTATCCAGGTTT